>NW_021370271.1:0-1098 GCF_001605985.2 Dendrobium catenatum
TGATACTTTTGATACTTGAGTTTGAAAATCTTAATTCCTGATTCAATAATTCTAGCATTGATCTTCTATTAGATATATTTTATGGAATGAGTTTTTCAAAAATAATTGTTTCTTTCTCTAATTTTTTTTTTGAATTAGATATTGAATTAAAAATGTTTTTTGAGCCTTTTAAAAGAACTTGAGTTTGGATGATCAACTTCTGGATTTCTAACCTTTTATGGGTTATGCATTGTCAATCCAATTCTACTAGGTTTTTGATTAAAACTAAGGAGTAACTTTCTCATTTTAAGAATTTTTTTTTTCTTTCGCAAGATCAGGGAATATTTTTTGTCTTTTGGTCATTTTGTTTTTTTTGTGCCTCCTTTCTTTTTGATAATGTCAAAGGGGGAGAACATATTGTTGAGTTTTTGTACTGTTATCATTTTTTCAAAAAATTAAAAACAGCAGAAATTTTTTCATCTCCCCTATTTTTTAAAAGTGTTATTTTAGTGAGGGGGGGATTAGGAAGAGTATTTATTCTTTTGAAAATTCAAATTGAAATGGTTTTCCATCATCAAAAAGGGGGAGATTATTGCGAATCTATGATCAATGATTTTGATGATAGCAAACATTCTTATTTCTCTACGATTACCTTTTATACTAATATTTCAGGTCCACACGATGAGAGAGCAATTTGGAACGAGCTCAAGATTGGGTAGACTAGGTCTGAGTCAGTTTGTACACTTTTTTCTTTCTTGAGTCTGTTGTATTTAGTTTGAAACCTGATGATTTGTAACTTGGAAGATTTTCTTTTATTCCCTAAAGAGTTCTTTTTTGGTAACATCATCTGGGATGATATTTATATCATCCTGGATGATCTGTCCAAAAATAGAAACCCTAATTAGAGCATCCTCATTAAGGCAGCCGTCATGAGCTGATTGGCCTGGACGATACCTATATCAGCCAGGACGATAATCTTAATTCAGAACGAATCAACCTCCATAATCAATTTAGGAATTCTTTGTTTTAGGAAATCAGCTAGGACAATATTTATATCATCCAGGCCGATATAACTCAATTATGCCTAAATTGATCTGGTATCTTTGGAAAGCATTAATG
>NW_021370272.1:0-374 GCF_001605985.2 Dendrobium catenatum
GGCATAACATTTAACTCGATTAATCGAAATGATAATAATATCAATTAACATCAAGCTAGTGCAATACAATTAAATTGTAATATTTAGTATGTTTTCCAAATTTATAAAGGGAAATTTACATGCATACCACTTTTTTCGTGCTATTTACATATCTAACACCCAAAACAATAATATTACATGCCTACCACCCATATACAACTTTAATATCAAATATATAACTCATATAATTCATTTCTACCATTCATACAATCCTATAAACTTTAATATTACATTCCATGCACTCAAATTTGTTCTATGGGTGGTAGTCATCTAATATTAATATTTTATGTGTTAGATGTGTAAATAGCATGAAATAAGGTGGTATGTATGTAAAA
>NW_021370273.1:0-209 GCF_001605985.2 Dendrobium catenatum
CTTTATTCAGGAAAGCTCCGACGCTTCTAATTGATTATAATATATTAATAAATGTATTCACATCAAGTTAGGCTTTGTTTGAGACAGTTTCTTTGTTGCTTTTTAAAACGGCATTTAAGTACCAAATTTTCTTAAATTAAAAAATTTTTAACAAAAAAAAATTTAGAAAGCAACAAAGAAGTTGTCTCAAATGAAACCTTAATAATCAA
>NW_021370274.1:0-1713 GCF_001605985.2 Dendrobium catenatum
TAAAATTTTCGTCCAGACGATCCAAATTTCGTCCAGATGAACCATGCAGCTAGAAACATTTCCCGCACAACCTGTACCAATCATCCCGGGACGATCCAACTTCGTCCCGGACGATCCTGGGAGAAAAATGGCCTTTACAAGAGCGGAGCGAGCTGTTTTGATTGAACGTAGGCGATCGGTGGTTCTCCGTCGGCCTTGTATGGCCGACGGAGGCCCTTGGTGCGTTTATGTCGTTCTTGACGGAAAGAAGAACAAGATGAGCGACGAAGAGCGGAGTTTGATCTTGGCGCTCTTGGCGATTTTGCCGGATCAATACGATCTTGGCGTTTTGACGATGAATTGGAGTTCAGTAGATCTACATTTGCTTGAGGTTCTTATAATGTCAGAAAGAAGAGTAGTTCTGACGGAATCTAAGCGATCGATAGATCTCAATCGGCCTTGTATGACCGACGAAGTTCATTGGTGTGTCTATGTAGTTCTTGAAGGAAAGAAGAACAGGATGAGAGGAGAAGAGCGGAAAAAGATTTCGATGCTCTTGATGATTTTGTCTGATCATTACGATCTTAGTGTTTTCGCAATGCTTTGGAGTTCAATGGATCTTTATAGGCCTAAGGTAATCTTTTTCAGCTTGTTTTATTGAAAGTAATCGATTTGAAATCAATTTTGGAAGAACAATTCTTGAGACGAGACGATCCTGGCTTTTTGTCGATCTTGGCAGAGACGATATTGGTAATCCTGAGTGATTTGAATTGTGAAGGTTATTTTATGAGGACTTTGTTCAAGTCCAATTCGACGTTTGATTTCTTGAGTGTTTTTGGTGAAAGTTCTGAGGCAATCATGGTTGTGATTGCTTGCTATTCTGTCTTTGTTTTGGATTATCCTAGTAACATTGCTGGAGCAAGTTTCTTGTTTATGAACGCTAACTGGAATTCAGGATTGCTTGGGTATATGGATTTTCTTTATTCCATAAATTGGCCTATTGAATTTGGAGCTGTTGTTTTTTGCTTTTTCAACTTTGGTTAGATCGTCAAAATGGTCTACCCGTGGATCGATTATGTTGAGGAAGTTGTTGGTTAATGTTTTTTATGACGAATTGGTTGTTTGGTCACTTGTTTTTCACTTGCTCTTTGAAGATCAAGTCTTATTGGTTAAAGATTTGAAGGATTTGAAGTTTTTTTGTTTTTCTCTTGTTAATATGAAGAGAATGGTGATGATTATCAGTTCAGTTGACTTTGGCAGTGATGAGACCGGATATTGGCTTCTTGAGGTGATTGTCGGTGTTATGGCTTTACATTGGAATATTATTGGTACTGTTCTTGCCAATATGATGGATATGGTGGTGATTTTCAGTATGTATGACTTTGTTTATGAAGAGGCTGATTCTTGGATTATTGAGGAGACAGTTGCTGTTTTTACTTTGTCGTTGTTGATTGGTTCGTTATTGGTGGATGTTGTCGGTCGTGTTGATGCAACATCAGAGAATTCTACTTTTGATTAGAGCTTGTTGGACCCTAAGATCGATGAGGTTTTGGTTGATGATTGGATAGCCGGTTTAGTAGTTGTTATTCTTTTTCTTGTAACTTGTTATCTTTTGCTTGTTTTACTGTTATGTTTCTTATACCTTTTTAAAACCATTATGATGAAATATGAGATTTTTACTAGGTTTCATTTTTCAACTTTTGGGAAAGCTGGGATACTAACCAACCTTTTAGG
>NW_021370275.1:0-2202 GCF_001605985.2 Dendrobium catenatum
GAAAGAGATTACAAGAGATGTAAAAGAAACAGGAAATAACAGGAAATTCCCACATAAGCGAAAAAAACAAAAACTTATGTGAGAAACCAGCTGAAATAAGAAAAACCTATACCACCCATACTTAACAAAATGAAGAATAAGTCAAAAATGTGGTATCAAAAAAACTGCCAGCAGCACCCAGGCCTCCAAAAGGCAAGTATAGCCAAAACAGAACCATAGCAGAGGATACCCATCAGGCGCAACGAAGACCAAAAGAAGCAGTCTAGACTTCCAGCAACATCCAATGCATCAACAGCAAGACCTGCAAGGAAGAAAGAAAAACCCAGCTCCCAAGCATACAAGACTGGACTCAGGATAGAACGATCCAAAAAATCAGAGATAATAGCCCCGGTTGCCCAAAGGCCATCCAAGGGGACTGCAAGAGGGAGCATCATCATTGTCCAGTCCAGCTTTGCAGATTTTATCGCAGGAATGAGAGGCAAGCAGAGAGCAGAATCGAGATTGACCTCCAGATCACAGAGAAACCATGCTAGAATCACCTCCATAGCCACAGAATAACCAAGCCAGAATTCCAACCCAGAAAACAGGTAAATGCCACCCATTAAAACAAGTCCAACAGTTGAGCAAGATCTTTCCATTTCAAATTTTTTTCAAAAACAACTCTTTTAATAGTCAGGGAGAGAGTAGTGGAGCTTTTCATTGCACCCCCAAATCTCCTAGAGTTTCTTTCCTTCCAGATATAGTAAATAGCCGAACAAATCAAGAATTTGTAAAAAAAATTCACCAATGCCTTTCCTTTATAAACATCATTAACCCAGAAAAAAATATGAAGCAAAGAGGGCCTTAAAAGCAGCTCCCCAGTAGTAGGTATTAAGGTCTTAAGCATGGTAAAAGAGTAGGGACATTCAAAAAACAGGTGAGTAACCATTTCATCAAAATTGTGACAAAGGCTGCAAGTAGCAGGAACTACTAAATGCCTAATACGAAGAGCATCCGCAGTTTTGAGTTCACCCACTAAAGCCATCCAAACATAAACATTATGCTTAAGACAATTCCTTTTATGCCACAAAGCTTTGCTCCAACTACAGCTGGGAAGACCCACATAAAAAGCCTCAATATAATTCTTGAACTTTGGCTCTTTACCATTTCTCCAAATAATACAGTTATCATCCACAGCATTACCAAGAGAAAAAAGGTTTTTGATTTGAGGAGGCAAAAAGTCAGGTAAAGTCCAAATGTTATCCTTGTAAAAAGTACCCAGCACACAGTCAGGGAAATCAATATTGTAACCCAAGTATTCCTCAAGAGTGAGATTGAAGCACCAATGATCCCGCAAGAAGGAAATGGGGGCATGTTTAGTAATTTTAAAACTAAAACAAGCTTTAACATCCATAGCAGTCATACATACAGATTTCCAGAACTTGGTGGCTATAGAGGAGATTTGCTTCCAAGGAGAAGAGTATTTACTTAACAACCAGGCAGAGAGGGGGGAGGATGAGTTATACATCCTACAGATAACAGAACAATTAAAGCCAAACTGCAAGGCATTGAAAGAAGTAACACCCAAACCTCCCTTATTCTTAGGACGACAGATAACATCCCAAGAAGCCATATGCAACTTTCTACCCTGAGAGGCATCTCCAAAAAATAAGAACCGGGAGCTGGCTTTTTTCAAGAATTTAACAATAGTTTTGAGTATAATAGCGCCTCTTATCCAATAAGCAATAGTATACTATTATTTATTAATAAACAGCTGATGGCCCAATGCAGGGCTAAGAATTCAAATTGCAGCACCGCTTGCAGTCAACTTTGTGCTGAATATTTAGATCTGGAAGTAATTCACTTGAATATAATTCAGTAAATTTAAATACGTTTGAAAATATTTATACATATTATATTATTTGCAGCACTAAATAATTTCAAAATGTCGCTTTACAATCAAAATTAGAGTTGATATGCCTCCAAAGAAATTTGCTTGACAGAAATGAATCTCTTGAAAATATTTGAACTGTGAAAGTTTCTGGAATTAAATTCGAGACGGTTTGAACCAAATTTTATTTTATTGCCTTTGAGCAACTAGAGGATACAAAATATATTTGTGGCACTTGGAAAATAAGATGGTAAAGTCCCCAGTATTGATTTTCAGATGTTAACATATAACATGTTACTTGTGTGAAATATAATATGTTACTTATTGCAATC
>NW_021370276.1:0-746 GCF_001605985.2 Dendrobium catenatum
TAGATAATGCCCAATGTGGCACCATCCTAATTTTAATCCTGCTTCTTTTCCTTTAGATTAGGATTCTTCCTTTCCATAGGATTAAACGTGCGAGTGGTGGATAACGCCATTTGTGGTACCATTCTAGTTTAATCCAGTTTTCTTTTCCTTTATTTTTGGAATATTCCTTTTCTTAGGACTAGATGTGCTAGTGGTGGACAATGCTCTTCGTTGTACCATCCTAGTTTAATTCAGTTTTCTTTTCCTTCAGGTTTGAATTCTTCCTTTCCGTAGGACTAGATCTGTTAGTCGTGTATAATGCCCTTCGTCGAACCATACTAGTTTAATCTAGTTTTCATTTCATTTAGGTTAGGATTCTTCCTTTCCTTAGGATTTGATGTGTTAATGGTGGATAATGCCATTCTGGCACTATCCTAGTTTAATCAAGTTTTCTTTTCCTCTAGGTTAGGTTTCTTACTTTCCTTAGGATTATACGAGCTAGGGGTGGATAATGCGCTTCATGGCGCTCTCCTCATTTAATTCAATTTTTTTTCTTTAGGTTAGGATTTTTCTTTTCCTTAGGATTAAAGGTGCTAGTGGGGGATAACATTGTTAGACCGGTCCAGCCGGCCCAATCCAGCGGGCCGGTTCATTTTTATCGGAGAAGAGGGCGGGCGAACAGCGAGCGGAAACAGGCGGAAACCGCAGGAGGGCGTGAGGTGGGGTCCATTTGAAATTCAAGTTGTTTCTTGGAGCCAAAATGAGGG
>NW_021370277.1:0-1217 GCF_001605985.2 Dendrobium catenatum
GTTTAAATAAATAAAAATATATGTATTATTTTATATAAATTAATTTTAACGATATTTTTATATAATTTAAATAATAAATCTAATAATTTCGCTGTTAGATATGTAAATAAATAAAAATTTAATGATTTGCATGTAGGTCCCTCTTATTTCAATTTTTATTTTGATTCTGCTAATCTGGAATAACGGTTGGCATTCCCGTAATTATATAAACAAGCAGTGGCGAGACAGTTCCGACAATCACCTCTCGCCCAGGCGGGCAGTGGCCGTTCTCCATGCTTTCCCCTTCTGTAGATTCTTCCCGGCCTTCGTCGGCGATGGCGAAGACTTCGCCGGCGGGAGAAGAAACGCACCGTCCTCGGAGATGGCGCCGAGCGAAGGCTGCCATGTCGAAACTGCTCCGCCATGAGATTTCCGCCGTAGCCGCGGCCTCTTCTCCGGCTTTTCGGGTGACATGGAAGGCAACGGCGACTCATCCACCACCGCCGGTCGGCCGCAGCGTACCAACTCCATAAGCCTCATCAATCTCTCCGTTTATACCACTTTGGGTTCGCAGCAGAGTGAATTGCAGATTGCTTCACGCTGGCTGTGGATTATTTTATAGAGCGCTAGACGAGTTAAGAAAATGACGATAATACCCTGCTATTTTGTTTAATTTAATATGCGGGTGCTCGTGGGAAGCCAGCTACTTATTTATGAAAATATTTTTAATTCAAATGTGAGAATATGGTCGTTGGGCGATTGATTTTTTACTAAAAAAACTGATTTCTTACTGCTTTCGATTGGGGCGGCTTTTATTTGGGACAGTTTCTTCACTGTTTTTTAAATTAATATTTTAATATAAAAAATTAATTTTATATTAAAAAATTATTTTAAAAAACTATAAAAAAACTGTTCCAAACAAAACCTTTTGCGCTACGGGCTGATATTTGAAAGAACCAATTATATTATGTTTCAGTAAATTATATTTTATTGCTTATCTCTACAGCAAAAATGATAATTAAAAATAAAGATAATGAAAGGCTTGTAATTTATGAAACTTATTTGGTCTTAGAGATGACACTTACTAGCTTCAAGCCTATTTTCGGTTTTGTTTGGGACTGTTTCTTAAAGCAGTTTTTCGTATAAAAATTTTAATTTTTAAATCAAAAAGTTATTTTAAGAAGCAATAAAAAAATCATCCCAAACGAAACCTTAGTCTATGCTTTTTAGCTCATCAT
>NW_021370278.1:0-222 GCF_001605985.2 Dendrobium catenatum
CCGCATCTACATTAGATCCGGCAGCCGCTATGTTGTCCACGATGACCTTGACGTGATTAAGGTACTGTTGCATCGTCAAATTCTGCATTTGCACATGATGGAGCTCATTCTTGAGCTGTATGACGCGGTTTCGGCAAGTTGGCTGTAGGCGTCGTTCAAGAACAAGCCAGGCCTCATGAGTAGAGGTGCAAGAAATGATGTAAGGGAGGAGAGAGGGGGAAA
>NW_021370279.1:0-215 GCF_001605985.2 Dendrobium catenatum
GGGTTGTTGGCCAAGGCAATTGTGGACATGTTGTCACAAAAGATGTCCATCGGTGAGTCATGAGTGATACCGAAATCTGCTAGGAGACGCTGAATCCAAATTGTGTCAGCTATTGCGGAAGCCAAAGCTCGGTATTCGGATTCAGTGGACGATCTTGAAACTGTGGTTTGCTTTTTCATGGTCCAGGAAACTATGGTTTTGCCGAGAAATGTACA
>NW_021370280.1:0-318 GCF_001605985.2 Dendrobium catenatum
CCTGAACGATTCATTCCAATCATGTCTAAATTAATCAGGTGATTAAGAAAAGAAATTAAGCTTTGATTGAATCAATCATATCATCCTGGATGATTGAAGGATTGTCCTGGATAATTAGTTATAAAAACCTTTGTCCTCTACTGGATCGTCTGAACTAACAGAATGATGGACTGGACAAAAATCCCTTATTTTGAATTAATTATACAGGATGATTCAAGGATTGTCCTAGACGATATGTTATATTTCTTCATCATCCAACATATATGACTTTGGACGACCATAACGATGTGTTAGATGTTATGTAGGGTTTTGAACTAA
>NW_021370281.1:0-251 GCF_001605985.2 Dendrobium catenatum
CTTTTCTTTCAGCAGACACTGGTTTGTAATAAGCAAGACAACTTTGCCTATGGACTTTCAGTTTGAATATTAATTTAATTAATTTAATTGATGTTTGATGTGATTGTGTATAGAACTACCTGCTTTTTATAGTTTCTTGGCGTTTGTATGCCGCTTTTATTTTTGCCTGGACTCGTGAGACTCGTAAGGATGTGAAAACTCTTATACTCATAATTTTAAAGTTTAAGATTTTAGCGAGTCTTAATAACATA
>NW_021370282.1:0-353 GCF_001605985.2 Dendrobium catenatum
TTCATGATCTTGGGCAAATTATTGAGTCTGGTCACCTGACATGCGGACATCCAATTCAGATATGCCACCTCACCCAAATGCACTGGGCTCTGATATTTTTGAGAGACGTGGCGCGTTTTTATTGGTGTCCAGACGAATCCGGACACCGGACACAATAATTTGCCCTGATCTTAGGCCTCAAATACTCCTAAGCCAGACAGCCCATCCCACACTTATACAGTTATACTAGTGGACCCCACAAACATTATTAAAAAAAACAAGAATATGAACCTAAGAGAATAATTAAAAAAAAAAAGAATAAAATTAAAAGAAGCACTAAGCAAATAAATTAAAGTCTAAGCTCAATTCAATAA
>NW_021370283.1:0-856 GCF_001605985.2 Dendrobium catenatum
GATCAAGATGATTTTGTGATGACGTATCAATACTTATTCAATTTTATAAGCTTCTTTTAAAATATAAAAATTATAATATCATTCCAACCTGTATTTATGTCCTATATTTTCATTAATTGAAGTGTCTCGTGTTTGTGTCGTATTGTATATGTGTCGACTTGTCCATATCTGTACATCATAGACGCCCATGCTCGATCACTCATCTCACTCAACTAGGTCAATGGGGTCAGGCCGGGTTCTTGTTGGGTTTGTGACATGACACTCCTACACCCAACTGCCCCCGCCCAGTTAGTCGGGTTCAACCTGTTCGCTATTGGTTCAATTCAGCTGGGTTAGCTCTTCATTCCAGCAGCAAAATTTTGTTTTAATAAATAAGTTTTTATTTTCTACTTTTGTTTTTGTCAGCTTCAGCTGGTTCAAACCGGTTCAGCCGCCTACTTGTATAATTAAACATACAACCTGTTTTTGCTCTCATGGATAAAATTTCTGCTTTGTTTTTTCTCTTTCTTTCTCTTCCCAAGGAGTTAGCACCTACTCTAAATGTCTTTCCTTTCCTGAGATATCAAGAATCACAACATTTTGTGACACGAAGAATTCAAGAGATAGAGAGAAATATTATATTAGAAATGGAGTCAGCTATCAAGTGAGATTCCACACCTTTCAGAGAAAAATGAAGAATAGGGAGAAGGCGATAATAAATTCTTCAATTTTCTTTTATTAGATAGTTGAATCAACAATAAATGGACCATATTGAAGTAACTTGTTATTTTTTTTTTGTTCGGTCTTGTATTATTCTTGGATATGCCAATCATTTTATTGAAGAGAAAATATCTTAGAAAAAAGAGTGTAGAATGTG
>NW_021370284.1:0-324 GCF_001605985.2 Dendrobium catenatum
CTATCTTTTCTTCTTCTACGAACTTCTTGAATCCGTCGGGTTCTGAATATCCAAATGAAAAGAAACTCATCCCTAAAAGGGGTATTTTCTTTTCTATTTGGATATTGAATCATCCTTATTTGGCTTTCCAAATAAAATAGAATAATCCTTTTAAGGTATATTCTCCTTTCTTTGGATTCCAAATTGGATGTGATATCCCACTTTCAAAATCACTTTCACAATTTTTTGACTTTTCAAATACATTTATATTATATTACATTTCACAGAAAGGTAAAGAAAAATCTAGGCCACCTGCAGGGTTATCCTAAGCAGTTTATAATAAAA
>NW_021370285.1:0-291 GCF_001605985.2 Dendrobium catenatum
ATTTTTTACTTAAAATTATTTTAAAAAATAATAATAATATCATCTCAAATAAAACCTCAATTAAAAGGGCCAAACATCAATAACAAAAAAAGACTGAATAGTTCATGAATGTGCACGTAGCACATTCATCGCAACGAAAATATATTAAAGTTTATAATTTCACATAAAACTTTAATTATTATATCAGTATTTTGTATTTTTTTTAATATGAAAATTATGTTATTTCACAATTTTTTTCGTGAACAGTAGCGTCTAAAGGTGATCAAAGAACTTGGATGCCTCAGAAATTGT
>NW_021370286.1:0-333 GCF_001605985.2 Dendrobium catenatum
GCATGCTCCTTATAGGGTAGAGACATCAAAACTTAAATTTAGTGACACATTTTCCTAGATCTAGTATTCCTTAACTTACTAATAATCAACCAATGAAAGTTAATCTTAATTTAATGCTTAACAAATACACTAAAACACTTAATTTGTACTCGAACCATAATTAATATTTCATAATCTCTAAAATACAAAACTTAAATTAAGTCCAACAACTATAATAATCCACTCATAACAAATCTAAAATTTAAAAGATGTAGATTAAATTAGGAGGGTGAATTCAAACTAAAACTCATTAAGCTAAAAGTCTTTTAAAACCCAAAACCTTCTAACTCACCT
>NW_021370287.1:0-290 GCF_001605985.2 Dendrobium catenatum
TATGTACGGACCCATAGAAAAAGAAATCCTAAGGGGACTAGAAGCAGCAACTGGCTCCACTCGAGCCGGGGCACTACTATCAACATCTACTGCATCAACATCCATCTGAACTGGCACTGACACTGAAGGGACTGTATCAACTCGCCGAATCGTACCAACTGTCTGCTCCGTCTCGACAGGCTCATCCACCTGCCGACGTCTCCAAACCCATCTACTACGACGGGACCCGGTAGGAACATCTAACTGAGTGGAGGGGGCAACGACAACTGAATCAAGCTGGGATCGGACAG
>NW_021370288.1:0-212 GCF_001605985.2 Dendrobium catenatum
CAACCCTTAAGGTCATGAGCCTAATCCTGTAAAAGTTATAATATATATAAGATTAAATAGTTTAACCCTAGTAGTTACAGGGTCTGTCCATGAACTCATTTATCATTTAAAATCTCCACTATAGTCACTATTGATCACCACAAAGCACTTCAAGTTTAAATAATGTAATATTGGAGGTTTGGTTCGAACACCTAACTTCTTATGAACTTAGC
>NW_021370289.1:0-307 GCF_001605985.2 Dendrobium catenatum
TTCTTTTTTTTTCCAATTTTATAGCAAAATTTTCAAAATACATTGATTTTATTTTACTATGTAGATATCTTATCAAACAAAAAATAATAATTCCCCTGCACTTATTTTGCAGACAATCAAATAATCCTAAAGTATTCTAAATACAATGCATTTAATTTAAATTTTTTTTTTCAGACAACCAAACACCCCTTAAACAACCTTTAAATACACATGAATTAATTTAGGGAATGATGCACAAAACATTTCTCCCAAAATCTGCTTTTATTTAGAGTGAAATCAATTGATTCAAAAATTAAGGATATTTGTT
>NW_021370290.1:0-200 GCF_001605985.2 Dendrobium catenatum
AAATAGGGAAGATTGTGATGAATAAGAACAAGCTTTTCCCTCTCAAATTCTCTAGTTTTAACATGGTATCAGAGCCAACGGCCTTAATTGCCGTCGGAGAACGATCCTAGATCGTCGAAAGAAAAAGAGAAGAAGAATCAGCTCGGACTTGATCGTGCCGACCCGAACGGGAGGAGACAATCGGAACTTCCGATCTAAGA
>NW_021370291.1:0-206 GCF_001605985.2 Dendrobium catenatum
ATTGTTCATCGACTGACGCTAAACTTATGCTTGACTAGCGACTAAAATCGGACTTTTGCCCGACCGACAATTGAAGTTGGATTTCTGCCCGACCACCAAACGCTGTCGATTTCTGATTTCCGTTCTTAACTGCATTTCAACCCGACAGTTGTTTATTGTAATCTGATTGTCCTAATTTTTTTATATTTGTTTATAATCAATTTCCG
>NW_021370292.1:0-306 GCF_001605985.2 Dendrobium catenatum
GCCCAACCATGCCGCTAAACCACCATCCATACATGTCACACATCACGTCTACAAGCGAACCATCAATGAAGATTGTTTGATTTCCTCTGAAATTCCAGTTCAGTTTCTTCGCATGAACAACTCTCTTCTTATCTATGAAAACAAAGAGCTCGGCGCCTTTTCCGTCGTTCAATCCTCCGCCTCTGCATCAAATGGTGATCTCATGGTCGACTATCTCGCCGTCACCGAACCGAGCTCTGGTTATTGAGTAAATACCACTTTGTGAAGATCAAAATCATGCAAATACCGAGTTGTACCGAGTTTTTC
>NW_021370293.1:0-249 GCF_001605985.2 Dendrobium catenatum
AACCTTTTCTACAAAAATTCACTAAAGTTATTATCGGCTCAATTTTAAAAAGATGGAAAAATTTTTAATTACCAATTCACCCCCCGTCTTGGTTAGCCGCTGAGATATAAGCTTATGTCTAACAACCTAATTCATATTGAACAAGTTTCAACAAGTGATATCATAGCTTTGTTTTAAAATCATAAGTTTAGACTACTTTTTGATTAACGTATATGGCTACATTTGGAAACCGAAATGCACCTGAGAATT
>NW_021370294.1:0-307 GCF_001605985.2 Dendrobium catenatum
GAAATATTTGGGAGTGAAGTTGGCTTTAAGAAGACATCGAGTAGATGAATTTACTTTCATTCTTCAAAAGTTAATGGATAAACTTACTGTTTGTCGGAATAAGTTTATTTCATTGCAAGAAAAGTTGGTTTTGGTTCAAGCTGTAATTTTGTCCCTTCCTATTTTCCATGTACTCATTCTTTTGTTCCAAAAAAAATTCTTTCAGAGCTGGATAAACTGTGCAGAGACTTTATTTGGCATAAAAACAATGGAAAAATGGCTTGCACTATGTGAAGTGGGATGTTCTTTATCTTCCTTATAATTTGGG
>NW_021370295.1:0-1458 GCF_001605985.2 Dendrobium catenatum
ACCAACCGAAAATAAAAGTCATAAAGACGACATTGCCCTTGGGCTACAATAAACACCAACTCCCTCATAGGGGAAAAATGAAAAAAACATGAAATAGAAATTGCATGAATAAAATAAAACATAAAAAATTGAGACTCTGAATCATGGCCGTTGCTCGACGACCCCTCCGATGGTACGTGTGCCGGAATCTTCTATGGATGTCCTCATCATATGACTTTTCTTTTTTAGTTCTCTGAGTTATCATTGTTAACTCTTATTTTTTTACAAGTGCATATATAGATTAGAGAAAACTAAACGGTATTCCAATCGCATATTCAAGCACATACACAAGGTCAGAATATAAGGGAATATGATTCCAAATTTAATGCCTAAAAGCTTACATAAGATTAAGGCACTTACAAAATAAAAAATAAGCTGGAAGAAAAGCTCACTAGAAAGCCTTCTTGTTGTGAAGTGCATACCTTTGTCCTATTTTTCATGATTTAATGATAATGCATCAAATTTAATTTATAAAAAGCATTTTTTGAAGAATTATGAGTATACTAATATTTGATTAAATGTTTATAATTTGAAAGTGTGGCATCTTGCACTTACAAGTTACATTTTGATGCACAATGTTGATGCTAGTTGTGTTGGCGTCGATGGAAGGATTAGCACACCCACATGAGCCAAGACACAAAAGATGATGGTTGAATAAAATTTCGTTGGATGTGTAATTTTTGTCTATCATGGATTTTAGTAGTTGATTAAGTGTGAGATTTGAAATTTGAGAGAGGCCATCTCTTTGTACTAGCTTGAGGTTTTTTTTTTTTTTTTTTTTTGTGACTGATAGGGGTTGAAGATCAATCAACACAAGACAATATAAAAAAATAGTAACTTATTTCAAATAGATCCATAAATAACACAAAGAGAGCTGTTTTTACTAATTTCCAAGCAAAGTAAGATAAGATATAAGTTGGTTAACTATTCGAGAGGTGAGTCGTCTCCCTCACAATTTTTGGCAACTACTAGGAACCCCAAACACCTAACAAAAACTACTGCAGAAATTCAAAACATAACCCTCCATAATCTCCCCTCTTAAACAATCCAAATCCTCTAATAAATGTCCCTTACATCTTTCCCAAAGAGCTCTCCCCTTTCTCAAAGAGCTCCCCCCAAACAAAAAGCCTCTTCTCCTATAGGTGATAAAGGAGGTCCTGGCCCCACTTGGGCAGTCTGGGTAGCTGCCCGCCTAGGCTGCTTTGCTGTTGCCAGCCGCATCAATGACTTATTCCCTTTGTTGCCTTTATCCTCACCTTTTTTTTCTTGTAATCATTTTTTTTGTCATTTGTTGAAATTTTATGAGTTTTGCCATGATCTAGGGTTTATTTTGTGTAAGATTTCAACTGCATCTACGACTTTCATGATTCCAAATTTCCTCACATTAATTTTCATTAGAATATCATAAATCTTGTCATG
>NW_021370296.1:0-1291 GCF_001605985.2 Dendrobium catenatum
AAAAATATTTTTCTAGAAAAACTTAAAAGAAATTTTTGTTTCGGTTCAACTTAAGTTTCAAAAGGGGATTTAAATTTTTTTAAAGTACCAATTCACCCCCCCTCTTGGTAGCCTTGGGACATTCACTTAGGTTTAACAACCTAATAACAAGACTCAACACCGCTAACCTAGCCAGATTTGCCTCATCCCAGTATTCCAGTGGAAGGTTAGGGAGCCTAATCCAAACAGGCGAAGTAAATCTTCGTACCGATGTGGGCGATATTCCCGCATTCCATTGTTCAACGCCTATAATCTAGCCTGCAACATATCAAGGTCCCCCGATTAGTACATTATCCCTCGCCTCCACATCTTCGAACCAACAGAGGAAGCAGTCCGAGCCCAAAGGGATGATTTGGGTCACCCCAAGGTGCCCCCATTTTCGTTGGAGTTCATTTTGGACTACCCAAAATGGCACACGCCTCCCCAGCAAGCTCCCGACCAGAGCTCGTCTCAACCTCTGGACATTCCCCCTTGCTTTAGAAAGGTCCAATTTAACCGCTCCATCCTCCAAGAGAAAATCCGTCACATTCTCGTCCAAATTTAGTGCCACTGGCATTGCTTTCTTCCAAACATTCGAAGTTCCTGCCTTAGAAGAACTTTGCCCATGCAGAGCATCCCGCCGTGCCCCAGGGGCAATATTACAAACACCTTGTGAGCATTCCTGTGCCGTTGAGGAAGCACCCTTAGCAGCATCCTCCCTTTCACCCCTATCCGCCCCCTCAACAGGCGTCCACATTCCTCCATTCGCAACATTTCCGCCCGCCACCTTGTCCACAGCCATAGGTGTAATTCATTCATCACACAGCATTACTGTCCTGCTCCCATCTACAGCACCTTTCAAATTTCCACATGTACCCTATGCGTGATAGTGTTCGAAGATGGGATTCTCCTTCATGGAGTGAACCTCCATACCCGAATTAACCAGGGGAGGTCCAACCTCCTCCCTCAGCGCTTCCGTCTGTAAGTCATTCACCAACTTCACGGTATAGCCTTCCACTTCCATCCCCACCCTTTGGTCTAAAGCTCGCACACTCGCTTGAATCTCTTCCAGGAACTCTTCCACATCCCTTCCTCCATAATCTCCATAGCATCAGTCTTCGGACAAGAGGCCAGCAGCTTTGCCTCATGATCCTTCACCCCCACGTTCGTGTCAACCTCCATAAGGATTTTAGAAGTGGCCAGGTCGCGCTTGGGCTCGGGCGCATCCTCCGTGCACAAGGGTACCTCCAGACCTCCCATTGCCTTCTCCACA
>NW_021370297.1:0-297 GCF_001605985.2 Dendrobium catenatum
TTTGTAAGGGCTTCTCCGCCTAGCTGTAGGGGCTAAACGATAGACACTTGTTTTATTGAATACTTCAATGGTTCCTACAAGGAGTGGACGTAGGTCAAGGTTTGACCAAACCTCTATAAATTCGGTGTGTTCTTTCTTATTATTTTCTTCTGTATTTAATTTTTTCTTTTATTTTATTTGTGGTGATTTTGGTTTATACTTTGCATAAAGTTTCTTCTTTACCAATTCACCACTCTCTTTATTTAGCCTTGGGCCCATTATATAGGGCTTAACATCCCTAACGAACTTTCAAGTGAT
>NW_021370298.1:0-361 GCF_001605985.2 Dendrobium catenatum
GTGCTTAAGTATCAAAAGAAAAAATCTCTAATAGTAAAAATAATTGGTAATGGAATCAAAATGAGCAAGAAAATATGAAAAATAAAAAGCTTTGTTATAAAAATTGGTTTATATATAAAAGCTCGAAAAAATTGTGAACGATATAAATGGGTTCGTAAGGAGTTTAAGTAAATAATATGTGATGGAAAGAATTTAACTTTTAATTATTTATATAATAGATTAAATACCAAGGAGGGAGAAAGATGGATGTATAATTTAGCCAAACAAAGAGCTAAAAATAGCAAGAATTTATTTCAAGTGTAGTGTATTAAGGATTTAGATCAAAAAGTTTTTTTTTTTTTAAAGATGCTATTCAAAATAT
>NW_021370299.1:0-519 GCF_001605985.2 Dendrobium catenatum
CGAGATTCGTGCCCGATCAAGATGATTTTGCGATGCCATATCAGTAATAAAAATATAAAACATTTTTTTTAGATTTAAAGACACCCCTTTTATTTGAAAATAATGCTCAAATAGTTATTTTTATAGGAAAAAAAATATTACCTTGCAAAAAAAAATCTCATATACCCATAAAATCATCTTCCTTGTCTTTGAAAAATTTTTAAGTGATTAAGGCTTTTTTTAGGACAACTTGTGACCATAGCTTTTCGTTGCTTCAAGAAAATTTTATGCTATAAAATTGATTTACGAAACAATAAAATGTTATCCTAAACAAAGCCTAAGACATAAAGTTGATTTTTTTTTTTTTATTTAGCTTTTAAAAGCTTCTTTCTCGACCATAATTTTAAAAGTATTCATCTAAAAATAACTTTTTAATGACAAAAATTTTGAAATAGTAGCGAAAAATTTGTCTTGCAATTTTACTGAACGTATGTTTTATTGCGTAATTAGTTGAAAAGCTATTCCAAACAGATCTAGAAG
>NW_021370300.1:0-223 GCF_001605985.2 Dendrobium catenatum
TCGTTTCAAATCATTTAAGTAAAATCGTCCAGGACGATCCACGATAGTACGGGACCATCCACTGTGTACAGAATTGAAAACTTGAAGTTTTTTGGGCGATTTTTCTTGTCTTTTTTATAAATAGTCCAAATTGGGCTGCCACCCAATCTTTTTGTCATTTGATCTTCGTGCCTCTTGAGAGAATAGCCAAGGAGAGATTGGAAGAGTGCATTCAAGGGAGGAT
>NW_021370301.1:0-2220 GCF_001605985.2 Dendrobium catenatum
TATCTACAAGTTGATTTTCTGTTAAAACATGATTCAGCTCAATTTCTCCTTTAGATACATGATCCCTTATGAAATGATGTCTTATGTCTATATGTTTTGTTCTAAAATGTTGAATAGGATTCTTTGAAATGCAAATGGCACTATTGTTATCAAAATAAATTTGAATAGTGCCTATTGTAAATCCTAAGTTAATCAAGTGTTATTTCAACCAAAGAACTTTTGCCACACAACTTCCTAAGGAAATGTATTCAGCTTCAGCAGAAGATAGGGCTACATAATTTTGTTTTCTACTAGAACAAGAAACTAAAAAATTTCCTATGAATTGACAAGTTCCAGATGTACTCTTTCTATCAACCCTATAACATGTAAAGTCTGAATCTGAATATCCAATTATTCCAAATGAAGAGCTGAACTTAGGATACCAAATCCCTAAGTTCTGAGTTCTTAAGAGATACCTCAAAATCCTTTTCACTGTTGTCAAATGTGATTATTTTGAATCTGATTGAAATCTAGCACACAAACAAACACTAAACATAATATCGGGTCAGCTAGTAGTCAAGTAAAATAAAGATCCAATAATCCCTCTAAATTTTTTTTTGATCAAAAGATTTTTCCTTTGGGTCCTTATCCAACTAAATTGATGTACTCATAGGTGTATTGACAGGTTTAGCATTATCCATTTAATTCTTTTTGAGGATGTCCTTAACATACTTCGACTGACTAAGAAATATACCCTCCTTAATTTGCTTAATGCTAAAGCCTAGAAAGTAACTCAAATATCTCATTAGACTCATCTCAAATTCACTACTCAATATTTTAGAAAAATCATCACAAAGATTTTTATTTATAGATCCAAAGATGATATCGCCAACATAAATTTATACAATGAGTATATCGTCTCCCAATTTTTTCAAAAAGAGAGTGGTGTCCACACTTCCTTTTTAAAAGATCTCTCAAGTATGAAAGTGCTCAACCTCTCATACCAAGCCCTAGGTGTCTCTTTCAATCCATATAATTCACTTTTCAATTTAAAAACAAGATTTGTGTATTTTGAATTTTCAAAACCTGGAGGTTATTGAACATTAACACTGCCGTTGCCAGGTCCCAAGTCCTGGTTGAGAAAAGTGGAGGGTTGCATTTGGTAGTCGACAGCCAGCGTAAAACTTATTGAATAATTATGACATTAATCCTTTAAGAAATTGTGTTAATGCTAGGGCGTCCCCTGGAAGCGACGCACTGTATGGCCTGAATATAGTGACAAGTGTGCAAGGGTCACTACACCGGCGCCCGAGTGCAGTGTTAAATAGGCAAGAGTTCCCACATCAAGGACGGATATGGGTAAAGAAGCTAGTCCATGAAATTAAAATTAGGATAGAAACTTGGAATATAGGTTCCCTTACAGGAAAATTGATGGAAATAATATATATTATGATTCATAGGAAGCTAAATATTTTGTACATTCAGGACACTAAGTTGGTTGGAGAGAAGGCTAAGGAAATTGATAGTTTAGGATTTAAACTTTGGTATTCGGGTAGGAGTCATACTAAAAATAGTGTAGGTGTTATTATAGATAAGAGTTTAAAGGATAATATTATAAAAATTAATAGGATTGGATATAGAATTATAGCTTTAAAGATTGTTGTTGAGGATAAGATTATTAATATTATAAGTGCTTATGCTCCTCAAGTAGGTTTAGATATGAGTTCTAAATTAAATTTTTAGAATGAATTAGAAGAATTAATACAAAAGATACCTCTTGAAGAAAAGAGTTTCTATTGAAGAAGATTTAAATGGACATGTTGGTAGAGAGGTAGATGCTTTTAAAAGCATTCATGGTGAGCATGGATTTGGAACTACGAATGAAGGTGGCAATACCATATTAGATTTTTGTTTAGGTTATGCTTTTTCAATTGCTAATACCTTATTTAAGAAAAGGAATGAGCATCTCATCACTTATAAAAATGTATATAGTACAACCCAGATTACTAGTTTTTTATTAGAAAATTAAATTATTTAGATTGCAAAGATTGTATAGTTATTCCGAGTAAAATTTTATGTACCCAACATCGCTTATTAGTTTTGGACTATAAGATAAAGGGGCATAAAGTAAAAAATAAAGTAAAATGTTTTCCTAGGATTAGATGGGGGCATTTAAAGAATATTAACAAAAATATTATTTAGAGTAAGATTTTAGATCTTAAGATTTTGTCTGTGCATGAG
>NW_021370302.1:0-237 GCF_001605985.2 Dendrobium catenatum
TAATTTTCTTTTATTTTTATTGCAATTATTTTATGTTATACCATTATGTTGATTGAATGTTTAATATATAAAATGAATTAATTAAGAAGAATAAACTGGATGATTATGCTAGTTATAGTAATTCTATTTTCTTCATTATATTGCTATTATTGAACATTATAATATGCCCAAATACTTATTATAGTTAAATATTTAGTATGCAACAAATTTGAGAATATTGAATAATTGAAAATTATA
>NW_021370303.1:0-1227 GCF_001605985.2 Dendrobium catenatum
TCCCTGGATTGGGAACTCCTTGAAATCCTTCTTGCAGCATGATTCATAAGGCCACCTATGTCATGGAAGTTTTGATGGAAACTTTGAATGCCTTGGCTCCTAGACCCTTAGTATGTTATTCTACTGTTTCACTAGTTGCTTAACATACTGAGTGGGCTAAGCATGGCTAAGGAGGCCGACGAGGATTGGAGGAGGTTTATGAAGGACATGAAGTGGATTCCCCCAATTGAATACCATGTGTTCGTTTTCATCAAATGAACTATTAGACCTTGTATTCATTATCATCCCCACGTTGCCCCATCGGCCAAAAGCTACACCCTGTGCAAAAGCTTCAGTTCCAAGATGCTCATTTGATGGGTCCCGTAGCCACTGCATAACAAACTCTTTGTCCTTGCCTCTACACAGGAGATCATTTCTAGGCAACGATACAACTTCGCATGCTTTGAACAGCTCATACTGCTGCTCTTGCCTTGTGGTTTCTAAAAGATGAAGAATGTGAACTGTGAATCGATCTCCCTCGACAAAATCAGCACTGAAATCGTCAATAACCAACTGCCCGAAGACAGTAGCGACATTGCGTCGAGCATTACGTGAGCATGATGTTGGATCAACCTTTTCAACCAAATTTACACCTGCAATTTCCACACCTGCAGTAAAATCATTCACATCATCAACATTGTAGTTGTCAATTAGCTTAGTTTCTCCATCTCCATGATACGCATCAGGATCCATGATGCAGTGCAGCTTTCGGCTATTACTCAAGTAGGGCTCGGACCATTCCACCAGCTTCTCCTCCTTCTTTGGCTCCGACTTGTCCACCGATCGCCGCCCCGTCAAAAGCTCCAGAAGCACCATGCCGAAGCTGTACACATCGTTCTTAGTTGTCAGGTGACCTTTCATCACGTATTCAGGCGTGGCGTAGCCCTGTGTCCCCATCACCCGAGTGCTCACATGCGTCTCTTCACCCGAAGGCCTCATCTTAGCAAGCCCAAAGTCGGACAGCTTAGCATTGAAGTCAGAGTCGAGAAGGATGTTGGATGTCTTGAAGTCGCGATAAATGATGGGCTTCTCCGCGCCGCAAAGGAAAGCAAGCCCTCTTGCTGCTTCCGTCGCAATCTTCATCCTTGTTCCCCATGACAGTACTGCCACTGATATTGATCTCTTATAGAGATGGTTCTCCAGACTGCCACGTGGCATGAATTCGTAGACCAGAATTCTCTCTTCATC
>NW_021370304.1:0-424 GCF_001605985.2 Dendrobium catenatum
CATGTGATTCCTTTACAGTTCCTTGTGGGAACTGCGCCGGACGAATCCGCACCGTCGCTGAATTACCAACCTCAAAAGCTTTGAATTGTCGTTTTGAATTCAGCATAAAGTCTATAATTATTATCGTTCTATTCAATTAGGCGTGCAATTTCCTTAAGTAGGTCATGCGGATGCGATGTAAATGTGGCACCATTTCGTGGATGCTAATGATATTAAGGATAACGAGGACTTCTTTGAGGATGGAACAGAAGTGATTGAAGCAGACTCCCAGCATTACTTAAATCCTGAACTAGGAAAGTTAGAACCTTTAAACGTTAACACCTTAGGCCACTCTGCTACTAGTCTCCTCGAGGATAACTCTTTGGATAAAGTATGTCTGGATGACAATAATGTGAACTCGAAAAAAGCCAATCTGACTTTGAAC
>NW_021370305.1:0-274 GCF_001605985.2 Dendrobium catenatum
TGTATGGCAGAGCACCGCTCGATGATATTAAACTATAAGGAAGAGGTCGAGAGAATTCACATATGATGTAAGACCTATTCGAGGTTGTATGTCAAAACCCTAGCTTCTCGATGACATTAATCCATATGAAAGAAGTCAAGAGAATCCACCAAAGATGTAAGACATATTTAAGATTATATGTAAGAGCCCGGCTCGATGATGTTAACCTATATGGAATAAGCTGATGGAATCCACCAATCATATAAAACTCATCCGAGATTGTAAGTCAGAGAAC
>NW_021370306.1:0-214 GCF_001605985.2 Dendrobium catenatum
GAGTCTGCCACCACCTCCTAGAACTTCTAAGTTCATTATGCAACTCCAACGAGTTCCAGCCAACCCCACTCAAGTTTCAGTTGACTTGATGGATGTCCGGACTAGTACCCCAGTTGTTACAGTTGACAGTTCTCCCACAGCCAGTTTAGTTCAAAATCCAATAGCCACCATCCCTGTTATCCCAGTTGATGATCCCCAAGATCCGAGTGTCATT
>NW_021370307.1:0-1487 GCF_001605985.2 Dendrobium catenatum
TGGCTGGGCAATCATTGGCGCTAACCGTTAACAGTCCGATTAACCACCACCGTCGGATGGAAGATCGGACGGCGGGGATTAAACGCACTCCGATACTGCAGGATCTAATCTGAGCCTTTGATAGGAATCAACGGCTGAGATTGTGTCTTCAACCTCTCGCACGTATCCGAGGCCGTGAGGCTTCTCCGGCGTGATCCGGGCGATCCCGCTGGCGAACTCTGATGAAATTTCACAGGGAGGATCAGAATAGTAGAAACCTTCAATCCAACGGTGGAAATCCGTTGGGGTGAAGGTTTCCTTCACACTTGACCGGACAACCTAGCTATGGAGCTCAGGATGAAGAGATTACCGTAGAGAAAGTCTCAACGAATGAGCTTCTCTATCAGGAAGCTTCAGGGGACGATGGCAAACTGATCTCCTTCAGACGTCAGGATCGAAGGACGGCCGGAAGTGCGACTTCGAGCGGGATGCCGGAAGCTTTCATGGGCGCTCGCTCGAATAGCTGAAGAGATCGATCTGGGAGCTCGAAGGGAGAGCCTGGGAGGTCGAAGGAGCTCTAGAAAATGATTTCAAGCGATTCAGAATGCTTCAGGCAGTCTGGGGAGCTCGATCCTATTCGACCACCTCTCGCGGGCTTGGATGGCTGAGATTGAGCTGGAGGGGGCTCGAATTGATGCCAGGTGGAAGATGGCGACGTCCTAGGGAGGTCGTGGGGATCAAATCGGTGGGCAGCAGCGTTGATTCAGGGTTTGTCTGGGGGGGCCACCAGAACTCGTTTTCCATTGGTTTTGACCGCCATCGGCCATGGTTTGGGTTGGGTTAACTAGGGGAGGCCGATGGGGACATGCTGGAGTCGAGGGTGGAGTCAATTTGGACTGAGAATGTTTGGATTGATTTGGTGACTGGATTGGACTCAAACCTGTTCGGCTCGAGTTGAATTGAGCTCGATCAAGGTCAGGTCAGACCCTAGGTTTGGTATGGGAGATAGGTCTAGGTCTGGTGCACCCAATGCAAGTGGCAATTGGATCCAATTTGGTCTGGGTTAAAAGATGGCTCGGGTTGATCCAAATCTGCTCAGTTCGGGTCAATTTGGGCTCAACCCAGGTCAGGCCAGACCTTGGGCTTGAGGTGGGAAGTGGGTCTGGGTCTAGGTCTGGTGGACCCAATGCAAGTGGCAATTGAGTCCAATTTGATATGAGTTGGAAGATGGCTCGGGTCCATGTGTTTTTGGCTACTTTGGGTTAGCCTAAAACCTGACCCAGGTTAGCCCAGAGCATGGGCTGGCGGGAGGAGTTGTGCTGGACCTAGGGCCACCTATGAGAAGTGTTGATCAAGTTCAATTGGGCTTACGTTAAGAATTGGCTCAATCCCAAGTGATCTTGGGCACTTTGGGTTAGCCTAACTCTTGACCCAAGTTAGCCCAAGAGTTGGGCTGGTCAAGGAAGGTGCCTTGGGTCAATGGGAACCCAATGACACCTTGATTTGGA
>NW_021370308.1:0-250 GCF_001605985.2 Dendrobium catenatum
TTTCTTGGATTTAGCTTATCAAAACGTTCAATTCAACTATGAGTTTATTTAAATGAAAATTCGAATGATTTATAATTTAAATTTGCAATTTTCTAGTTCAATCATACATCAAGATTCATGCTCGATCAAGGTTACTTTTTATGTTGTATCAACATGAAAAATCCCAAGCCCTTAACATAAACTTACACTAACAATTAAGTTGTATACTATATCAACTATTTAACAAAAATTAATATAAGAAATATTATAT
>NW_021370309.1:0-260 GCF_001605985.2 Dendrobium catenatum
ATCATGTTGAAGTCCACATTAAGCTCAAGTTAAGTCCTTGATAATTGTTCAAGTCTTTTATGTTCACTTGCAAGTTATAGTCAAGTCAAAATCGGATTCAAGTTTGATTTAGGCTCAAATATTTTATAGCTCATTTTTGTTTCAAAGTACAAGTCCGAGTTCAATTGTCCTCTTCACCAAGTTCGTTTGAGTTCAATCAAGTCCAAGTCTCAAATTGTTCCAATTCCTTGGATTTTCAATCCAAATTTCGGCAGCCTCCC
>NW_021370310.1:0-561 GCF_001605985.2 Dendrobium catenatum
CGTTGTACGAATATTTAGCACACACAAATAGGAAAGGAAAAAATGAACACCATGATTTTTACGTGGAAAACTCGAAAGAGATAAAAAACCACGGGGTCACGTCTAGTTGAAATAATTCCACTAGTGTTTGTTTGAAGTATAGAGGCTGATTCGTCTCACAAGACAGGACGATCAGTTTACAATCAGTTTCTTCTAAATTGAAACAAAGTTACAAAGTTCTGCGAAATTCCGACGTCTCCCGAAAATCCGGCAGAGTTCTGGCGTCTCACGAAAATCCAGCAGAGTTCCGGCATATTCAGGCGGCGAAAAGAACTCCGGCGATGGTCGAGGAGGAGATGATTCTCCTTTCCCCTTCTCTTCTTCTTTTCTTCTTCGGGAGACGTCGGAACTCCGGCGAGTATCGGGCACGAATCTCGAGGAAAACCAAGTTGGAAACTTCAGAAATTAAATCGGAGACCATCCGAACTCCGATTTCAACAAAGTTATAGTCGAGCTGAATGTCTCGAAAATACAAACCCAACGACACCAATTTTGACTCAATTCGAGCCCAAAGGAGTCCGA
>NW_021370311.1:0-225 GCF_001605985.2 Dendrobium catenatum
CAGTGAGAATTAAGAAGTAAGGTTTTGGGGTGATTTTTTAACTACTTTATAAAATAGTTTTTAAGTATAAAAATTTCCTATATTGCAGAGCCTTTAAATTATATGAAAATGATTAATGAAATTTTCCAACAAATTAAATATAAAAGTACGAAAAGTATTTATAAGATGTACAAAAACAGCCTTTTAGAAAATATTTTTTTTTTGGGACATTTAGGCCATTTAAGG
>NW_021370312.1:0-1257 GCF_001605985.2 Dendrobium catenatum
AAAAAAAAATAAAGACATGTTATTTATAGTGGTTCGGCCAAAACCAGACCTACATCCACTCCCTAGAGTCACCCTCTGAATATTGCACTAATACCACTAGTAACTCTCTTTTTGCACCCACAGCAAAGCGGAGAAGCCTTTATAAACACAATTTCCACCACTACCCTGTGTGGCAGAGAACCGTCATCCTTTTACACTATCCCCAGTATTGGCAGAGAACCATCGTCTTTTGACACTCCCCCAATGTCGGCAGAGAACAGTTTGTCCTTTCACACTCTCCCGGTGTAGGCAAAGAACCCTTCATCCTTTCACACTCTCCAAGTATCAGCAGAGAACTCTTCGTCCTTTTACACTCTCCAAGTGTCGGCAAAGAACTGAATCTCCTTGATAGATCTTCTTCATAAGAAATCTAGAAGGAAGAGAGAAAAGAGTGAAGTAATCACAAACCAAGAGTAAAGACTCTTACCTTTGAGTACCAAGTGAAACCTTCACGCTCCAATGGCAAGAAATCTCCTTCAAACGCTCTCTCACACTCTCTCCTTTACTCTTCTTTTAATAGGAACGAAGATCAGTAGGCAAAAAGATTAAGTGGCAGTTTAGATTGGACTATTTATAGGAAAGGCACAAAAAATAGTCCAAAAACTACAAATTTTTAAGTCAATACGCATTGGATCATCCCGTACTATCGTGGATAGTCCTGGACTATTTTACTTAATTGCGTTGGAATTGAACCTAATGTATATGGGTATGAAATGACTTCGTACACACATATCATCCCGTACAAACTAGGTTCGTTTGATACGAACGGTTATTCTATAGGTCGGTTCCCAAAAATTGCAGAATGTCACTAAAATTTTACAGTCGGTTCACTTCATCCTGGGACGAATATGGGTTCGTCCGGACAAAATTTTTCAGAGAGCAACTCATCCTGGCACGATTATAAATTTCATCTGAACGAAAATTCTCTAGATGAGATTTAATCCCGGGACGAATACAATTCATCCTTGACAAAAATACTCCAGAGAATAACTCGTCCTGGAACGAATATAAATTTCTTCTGAACGAAAATTTTCTATAGAACATTTCATCCTGGGATGACTACACTTTGTCCTAGACGATAAGGACTTAGAAAAATTTTCTTCAATTCCTGTTCGTTCTATTGCTCTTACGAGGAGATATCTGACCTGATTGTCTCGTACGAACTATGTTCGTCTAGTACAATCAGTGCAAATTTTTCAAGATCTCCTTAAGTGTGTG
>NW_021370313.1:0-725 GCF_001605985.2 Dendrobium catenatum
CCTCCAATATTTTGTTCTTACTATTTTTTGTATGAAGATTGTCTTTTACAGGGATTTTTTTTTTCAAGAAAAATATTTTTCACTAAATCATAAGAAATTGTATGAAGTATATGGCACAGTGTCTGATTGTTCCCTTGGCTATACTAGTGATGTGCTTAGTTTTTTAAAAAAAATATATGGAAAGTTTATATTAATTAGATCTATCACAAATAAATATGATTTATGTTATTAATCTGTTATGGTTCAAACATTGATTTTGTATTATAACTTTTTATTCTAAACTGCCAGTCTTGTAATCTTGTAAGCTATATATTTTTAATCATAAAAAGTTTAGTTATGTACAAACTATTTTTCAAATATCGTTTAATGTTTGCATAAGGGTATAGAGGGATTAATTGATGGAAGATACCTGGATTTTTTTTTTTTTTTTTGAGAAGATGCTCATGGCAATTTTATTAAAGAAATAAATTACAAACCACTAAGTGATAGCTATTCTATCACTTTCCTCCTTTAACAAAGAGATAAAATTAGGAGGAACATTATTACAAGAACTATCATCCCAAAAAAAATCAAAAGAAAGAGCAATGTTAGCACAACAATCGGCTAACTTATTACCATCTCTACTAATCAAATAAAATAAAATTTGATTAAAATCTTTTATAAAAGATAAATCAATATCTTTGTCGAGATCATCCTTGAGCTCCCCTTTATTCACCAAGTTTTGA
>NW_021370314.1:0-533 GCF_001605985.2 Dendrobium catenatum
TCGTTTTAAATCGGATTTTTACGTATAACCCCTCGTTTTTTTAGAAAAATGAGCTTTATGTTTTGAAACCATTTCCAGCCCCTGATTTTGGCTGTTTTGGCAGATTTCTGTCTTGGAGTAATATTTGATTATTAAATTATTATTTAATTGACTATAATAATTATTTTCAGGATACAAACTATTTTCAGATCGCTTGAGACTTCGTTAGGGTAGTCAGTGGGTCTCCCTATACTTATGTATTATGAATTGAATTATTTTCAATTATTCTTATTTTCCGAAAATATATTTATATCTATAAGTACTTTTATATTATTTTAAAACTACTTATACCTAAATCCTAATTTTGGGAGACCCGCTATTGCATGAAATTTTAGACATTGATTCTAAATATGAAGAGCAATCATGGGGGAGAGGATTAGTGGGTGATTGAGTTCCAATCATTCACTAATTCCTCCATTAGGTGTCTTCCTTTTATTTTTCGTAGACTGCATGTATGGGTCGCACCACGAGCACTTAGTCTAGGCTCTCCTAGA
>NW_021370315.1:0-514 GCF_001605985.2 Dendrobium catenatum
TCTACGCCCTCCTCATCAGTGAGGAGATCCATCTCAAGACAGCGGCTCAAAAATTTCCAAAGATACCGGATACTCAGTCCGCCTTATACTCTATTCGCGGACGTGGTAGACGCGGCCGCGGCAGACAGTCGAATACCAATGCATCCACGCAAGGCAATTCCTCTACCACAGCTGTTACCTGTCAAATATGCAAGAAGAAAGGTCACAGTGCAGAGGCATGCTGGCATCGTCTCAATCCCAATTACACTCTGACAATTCCTTCGGTAAAGACCAACAATGCGCTCGCAGCCCAGAATGATGGCGTGTCCACCACAGACTGGTATCTTGATTCCGGAGCTTCCTCTCACATGACGAATACAACCGGAAATCTTGAAGTTTACAATCCCTACACCGGCCACGACACGATAACGCTTGGGGATGGAAGATCCGTCCCAATTGCCCATTCCGGCTCGGGCATTCTTCCTACCCCGGATCGTAAGATTTTTCTCTCCAAACTTTTACATATCCCTTCTCT
>NW_021370316.1:0-568 GCF_001605985.2 Dendrobium catenatum
AGTTAAGCTAGAGGCATCACAGGAGGATGTTAAAATGATTTCCTCTCTAATAGTTATAGGAACTACTATAAATAATAAAAATAAAAGGAGTGAATTTTTTGTAAAGAGAGTACATGTTAATGAGAGACGTGTTTAGGTGGTGGATGTTGGAATACACCCCTATCCCCACTTAAGTTATCTAACTTTTACTTTAACTAATCAAAGGAAAAGGGTAAAAAATAAATTAAAAAAGATCCTTCTACATATATTTTGATGATTAACAATGAGAATGAAACATAAATGAATCTTCCATAGAGGAAGACCAGAACTCAGTAGTGATCGATTAAGATCCTCAACAACTTAATCCCTAAGATTTATCCTCTGAAGGGGGAGACAAATCTAAGATCTTATCAGATGGAAACACCCCCAAAGTTAACTTTAAGGTAGTTCAATTATAATAGATATTTCATATTTGGACTCTATGTTATAAAATGATATTAAATTATCTAATTAGAGTGTATACCTCACTACAATTTATCCTCTTGAGGAGATCATGGAGGTACAACTTTGAGGTGGTAAAGTCTTACCC
>NW_021370317.1:0-340 GCF_001605985.2 Dendrobium catenatum
CAATCAGACAGTTATCTCCTATTAAGATCACATGGAATTAATAGGAACTGGCTTGAAAAATTTTCTAAGTCCTATTTGTCCGGGACGAAATTAAAAATCGTACGGGACGATTTGCTCTCTGTAAGATTTTCATTCAGAAGAAATTAAATTATCGTACATGATGAATTGCTCTCTGTAAGATTTTCATCCAGACGAAATTAAATATCGTCAAGGATGATCTGGTCTCTGTAAGATTTTTGTCCAGACGAAATTAAATTATTGTACATGATGATTTGCTCTCTGTAAGATTTTCGTCCAGAAGAAAATAAATTTTCGTACAGGACGATTTGGTCTCTATAAA
>NW_021370318.1:0-3789 GCF_001605985.2 Dendrobium catenatum
GTAGAATTTATGTTAGATTAGGGGTGCCAATTAATGAGATGACCCAAAAACCTGACCCCAATATGATCTGGAAAATTCGGATTCAGGTTAACCCGTTTTACAAATGGGTCGGATTCGAGCCTTAATTATCGACCCATTTAAGAAAGTGGGTAGTGATCTAATCAACCTGCTAACCTGGGATCGATTAGAGTTCAACCTGTGTCCCCACTCCTGCACCACGCCACGAAATTAACGCAACTCTGTCACACTCGCTTGCCTCGCCTTCGCGGCTTACGCTCGCAACCTCCAACCCGCGTTCGAGTAGTCGTGTTCTCCCGCTCACCTGACCGCGGCCTCGCCCTTGCCACTCTCGGTCGCGCCCTTGCCCGCTCTCGATTGCACCCTCGCTATCACCCGCACACGCATAGTTGCACTCCTCGCCTACTTGCACCCGCAGGTAGGGGTCAAGTCATGTCTGTTAGACAGAAAGAAACAAGTAACGGACAAAGCGGCTGAAGACGGACAGAATGACCGTGCCAGGCTAGAAGACGAAGACAACGTGGATTACCTGAAAGGTGTAAATCAGAGGGATTAGTTACAAGTATAAATAGAGGATGTAATCATCTGTAATAGAGAGATTGAAATAATAAAAATTTCCTCTTCCCTCTTTCATCTGATTATTGAATCCATGAAAGTCTACATGGTATCAGAGCACAGGTGATCGAATTTTTTTTTTTACGATCTATCAAATGGAAGGATCGACGTCGTCTCCTACGTCAGTTGACAGCGTCGAACACATCAGTTCTGTTCAAATACCTTCTCAACTAAAATTCTTGATCAGCAATATCAAGAATTTAGTTTCTTCTACTCTTACCTCCGACAATTTTCCGATCTGGCGATCTCAGGTGGAAAAAGTATTCACCGCAAATGGATTCAAGGGATTTCTTGATGGATCGTGCAAATGTCCGACGAAACAGAGCACAACGAACAACAATACACAATCAACATATGATACTTGGATTCTGATAGATCAGAATCTAGCAGCAGCTTTACTATCAGTAATTTCATCGACAATTCTTCCCTATGTGCTGTCGTTGAATCATTGCACAGAAATTTGGAATACCTTATCTCTTCGACTGCAAGATTCATCAAGATCAAGAATTATGCAGTTAAAGAATGAACTACAATTTCTTACAAAAGGGGAATTGTCAATGACACAGTATTTACTGTGTATCAAGTCCAAGGTCGATGCAATAGAAGCAGCAGGATGTCAGCTGGATCCTGAAGATATCATACTGCATACGCTAAATGGACTACCTGCAACTTATCAAGCATTCAAGACAGCAATCAGAACCAGTCGACAACCATTAAATCCCGATGAATTGTATACGTTGTTATGCAGTGAAGAATTAACTCTTACTCAAGAAGCAAATCGAGAGTTACAACTACTGCAGATTTCAGATAAAACTGTGGCGTTGGCCGCATATCGGGGTCGTGGACGAGGTAGAAACAATAACTATCGAGGACGAGCCACGAATAACAATAACAGTCGAAATACTACAGAAAAAACAGAGAAGCAAGCTAATCGAAGTATCATTTGTCAAATCTGTGCAAAACCAGGTCATTCAGCGGTTAAATGTTGGTATAGACATGATACCTCATATCAAGAATCATCAAAATCTGCATTGTTCAGTCCTACAGATGAAAATCAGACAAATGAATGGTACTTAGATAGTGGAGCATCAACCCACTTGACAGCAGATGCTTCGCAACTCATGGCTGCTGAAACTTATACAGGCAATTCTCAAGTGATGATGGGAAATGGCCAACAGTTGACAATTCAAAATACATGCAAAGGACTACTACCTACTCCATCAGATAATTTGAAACTCAACAATATTCATCATGTTCCAAATCTATCATTCAATTTGCTATCAGTACATAAACTAACACGTGACAACAATTGCACGATATCATTCTCATCGAATGGGTATCAAATCAAGGACGCCCGGAACAATCGAATTCTACTACAGGGGTCTAGTCACAACGGACTCTACTCTATTCCTAAACACAATAATCAATCTCTTGCTTTGTTTTCAGCTCAAACGGTTACTGATCTTTGGCATATGAGATTAGGACATCCTTACCACCACAAACTTCAAATTCTTGCAAAATCTCATCCTAGCATTTGTACTACTTTACCTAACAGAGCATGTAATACATGTAATGTAGCAAAAAGTAGACGTCTATCTTACGCAAATTCTGTTTCTACTACTTCGTGTAACTTTGAACTCATACATTCTGATGTATGGGGACCATCACATACAAATTCAATTCATGGTTATCGATACTATCTTTCATTCATTGATGATCATTCAAGATATTGTTGGTTATTTCCATTACATCAAAAATCTGAAGTTGCTCAAAAGTTTGTTGAATTTTGAAACTGGGTAAGGTGTCAATTCAATAAAGATATCAAGAAAATACGTACTGATGGTGGAGGAGAATATATAAACAATAAGTTTCAACATCTGTGTAAAATGTGGGGTATTATACATCAATACACTTGCCCACACACGCCAGCTCAAAATGGGGTAGCGGAAAGAAAACATAGGCACTTATTGGAAACTACTCGCAGCCTTTTGATTCAGTCCCAAACTCCACCAAATTTGTGGGTTGAAGCTGTTCAAACGGCAGCTTTTCTCATTAATATACAACCTACTGCAAAACTACACAACAAAACTCCTCATGAAGTTTTGTACAACAAAGCCCCATCATATGATTCACTAAAAGTTTTTGGATGTTTGTGTTACCCTTGGCTTCGACCATACATCAAGTCCAAACTTCACCCACTATTCAAACCTTGTGTATTTGTGGGCTATGCAGGGAATCAAAAAGGATATCATTGCTTAGATCCTATCACTTGCAAAATTTACACATCCAGACATGTGATATTCAATGAAAAAGAATTTCCCTACCAAACAACACACAACTTCACAAACAATTGTATCAGTCCAACTAAAATTCAATCCCATATTCCTCCTTTATTGTTGGTTCCAACAGCAGCTCTACCGAAAAATCATAAACCAATACCCAGTACTAGCTTGATTCCCTCATCTCAATCACATGAGTCATTATCAAACGTGAGAATGTCAACTGGTCATGAATCATATCAGAGAGCAACTCAAAGTTCCTCTCAAAATACACAACAAATTAGAATTGTTCCGAAGCAACAACAGCAAAGTTCAAAACATCAAATGGCAACGAGATATAAAACAGGAAATCTCAAACCCAGAACAATGATGAATCTTACTCATCAAATAGTGCCACACGACCCAACTTCATATACTGAAGCAATGAAACATAAGCATTGGCGAACAGCAATGTCACATGAGTTTCAAGCACTTCAATCACAGGGTACATGGGAACTAGTACCACCAGATTCTAGCCAAAATATACTTGGCTGCAAGTGGATGTTCCGAACAAAATACAATTCAGATGGCTCAATAGCAAGATATAAGGCTCGGTTAGTAGCCCTTGGGTATAAGCAGGAATTTGGCTTGGACTATAATGAGACATTTAGTCCCGTAGCAAAGATTCCAACCATAAGAGTACTTATTGTGCTAGCTCTTTATCACAAATGGGAAATTCATCAACTAGATGTATCCAATGCTTTTTTGCATGGAAAATTGAATGATCTAGTATATATGAAACAGCCGACTGGTTTTCTGGATGAAAGTCATCCGGATTATGTGTGTAAACTCAAAAAGGCACTATATGGCTTAAAGCAATCACCCAGACAATGGTTTG
>NW_021370319.1:0-681 GCF_001605985.2 Dendrobium catenatum
AAGATCTTCAAACATTCACTAATTCTTGCATTCCTTGTATTATTGGAGGAGACTTTAATTGTATTCTTTCTCAAGAGAAGAAGAGAGGTGGGAAGAGATTTGTTTTCTCTCAAGGACCTCAAGATATGCAAATGTTCATGAAGAGATGTGATTTTCATGATATTGAGATTATTGGTCCCAAATTTACTTGGTGCAACAACAAGAAAGGGGGAGCACGCATCCTTAAAAGGCTAGACCGTTGTCTACTGAATTCAGCAGCCTTGAAAATCATACAACCTGCTGCTGTTCATCATCTTGGAAGAATTGCTTCAGATCATTGCCCAATAGCTATTAGTATTTGTACTCCGGGTTTTAAGAAGAATAGAAGACTGCAGTTGGAAGAAGTTTGGACCTCCTATCCAGCTTCTAGAGGTATTGTGGCCAATTCATGGAAGAAACCAGCATGAGGTAATGATGTACAGAAGTTAAATCTCAAACTCAAAAGAGTTATTAAAGCTTTATTTCATTGGAGTAAAGCCAAGCATGCAAATATCAACATTTTGAAAAAATACTTAAAGGCAGATATCTTATCTTTGCTAGAGGAGGAGGCCAATACAGGTAGTCTTTCAGAAGACAAAACCTCTTTGTTAAGATTCAAAGTAAAGGAATTAAATTCTACCTTAGGAAGATTAAGCTCTTGGT
>NW_021370320.1:0-995 GCF_001605985.2 Dendrobium catenatum
AACCCTTTCAAACGAAATTTAGGTTGGAAGTCCAGGAGAAACTGAAAATAAATGGTGAGATTGCTCCATATACCTTTAACAATAAGATGTAAACCTGGGAAAAATATATATAGACAAAAAATTAGTTTGTTATGCCACAATCAATAAAAGTAAATATAAATTTGGAGATCAGGGTAATAAAACATGATTGTAAGTTTATTTTCTTTGTTATGACAAAAAAGAAAAATTTCCAGAAAATATCTGACCTAACCTCCAAAATGACATTGTATTTGAAATTTCTCCATGTAGTCTGTCAACTCTAATTCATTGCTAATTATCTTTTCCATAGAAGTTTTATTAAGTTAAAATCAATTTTGTATTCCTGATATGAAGCTTGATGAGATTCTATTTGGATGCAAAATATTTACTTACTGAGGTCTAAGGATGACTAATAAATGAGAGAACAGAGTGTAAAAAAAAGATATGAAGCTTTATGAGATTCTGTTTGGATGCCAAATATTTATCTATTGAGAAGATCTACTAACTATTGCAAATTTTAATGACAATTTCTTTGTTATGACAGGAATTTTTTAATCAATTGCTTGAAATCATGGTGGGTTGAATTTCTGAGGCCGGCGAGCAAAATAATGCGCTGAAAATCATATCATTTTCAGTCTACGAGTAAGAGTGTACCTTTGTTGAAAGCGCTGGAATCAAATATGTTCGTGACAAAACAAAAATATCACTAATAATAATGATGACTAAGAAATAATAAGGATGACCAAGATATAAGAGAATAGAGAGTTTAAAGAGCTTTGAGATTTCTTATTGTTAAACTACAAGTCTTGGGATAATCATCTCTCTTTGATTTCTCTTTTTTCTTATATGTAGTGTGTTAAACATATCAACTATAGAAAAAATGAGAAGTTTATAATATTAATTCTTTACAAAAAACAGAACAGAAAGAAAAGAAAAGATGCAGATAGATGGGAACTCACCATGGTGAGAATCTTGTA
>NW_021370321.1:0-319 GCF_001605985.2 Dendrobium catenatum
AATAAAGTGCAAACATTTACATAGAGTAAGTTTGTTTAAACCAAGTACCTAACCTGTTTATAATTTCATAATATTTTATTATTATGTAAATTAAAAAGAAAAAAAAATGAATGTTACTTCAAAGCTCTCAGATGGAACACACTTATCACTTTTATTAAGGTGAGCTTAAAAAAGGAACTCATTCCCATTCAGCATTTACTAGGCAAACATTGAAACTCGTCTCTAAAACTCAACTCCAATCACCATCAGCCTTAGAGTTGTTGCTACGATTGCATGGAGGCGTCCAATCTTGAAAATAAAATTCTTTCACAAATTCTAA
>NW_021370322.1:0-239 GCF_001605985.2 Dendrobium catenatum
GTTAGGGCACGTCGATCTAAGTAGCTCTCAATATACAACATATTTAGTCTTGAAAAACAGCCCCCATAAGTTCTCTTCATGTCTAAATTCTGTATCTAAAATTTCGTTGTGTTTCGTCGAGCGTATTGGGAGAACGAAACCAAAAACACCCCTAAGGGTTCGGTCCGGCCATGCGCATGCATGGGTAAATCTGGGACCGTCGGATTCAAGATCCACGGTCCAGGTTTCGCACGGGTTCG
>NW_021370323.1:0-472 GCF_001605985.2 Dendrobium catenatum
TGCATCACTCACATTAGGCCATCCTAGCAAACCCCCAACACAGTATTCATCACACAACTTTAGGAAGAGGCACTATCACCCACATAGATTAGTAAACCCATTTCCTAGTGTTAGGTGTTTCTCTTGTGGCATGTTAGGTCACATAACCCACACATGCACAATTCACCGTAGGACACACTTAGTATGGAGACCTAAACTGCATCCATCATAGCATAGCATGCATACATCTCATTCATGCAAGCATAAGGAGAAACCCAAACTCACTTAGGTTCCCAAAACTAATCTTTGAATGAAATTATAGGGATGCTCTCACAAAAGATCTAGTGAGAGTATGTGGTACCTGGATAGTGGCTGCTCGCGACACATGACTTGAGATATGAAGAAGTTCATCCTACTGGAGACCAAAAGTGGAGGCAAAGTAACGTTGGGAGACAACACTATCAGGAAGGTGATAGGCTCAGGTACTGTTGGT
>NW_021370324.1:0-213 GCF_001605985.2 Dendrobium catenatum
GTTTGGAGTGCAAGTGTGAATGTATATTTGAATATTCGTTCGTGTTCATGTTTTCGTTAGAGTTATTTTTGATTTGGTGTCTTTTTTATTTCTTTTGGGTTATTATTTCTTATCTTCATGGGAACCCCTTATTATTTAATTGGTCATTCATTTTGGGGAAGCAAAGGAGAAAAATTGTTTTGAATATTAACTCAAATAATAATTATTTTTCCA
>NW_021370325.1:0-270 GCF_001605985.2 Dendrobium catenatum
TATTCTTGTATCAAATATTTAAAAGCAATTATATACAATTTAAATAAATCACTAAAATGAGAATTATTAAATAAAAAATTGTAATAAATGCATAACCATTATTTTTTTATTTAAATAATAGTACAAAATAAATAATAAATTGAAATTCTTATCACATAGTAATTCAGATCGATCACATTTCTCGGACTAATGGAGAATCTTGAAGAATTCTAACCCCTTATAACTCCCTTTTTTTTGTGCTTATAGCACCTAAACATATCACATATCCCT
>NW_021370326.1:0-262 GCF_001605985.2 Dendrobium catenatum
AAATTTTGCTCAGCAAAGAATGCCTCATATTGCTCAGGATTTTGCAAAGCTTTAATGAGTGTTTCCCGAAGGTTCTTAGACATCAGAAGGGCGTCGTAGACACTCAACAATGCAGGTAGTTTGCGTAGATGAGATAATATGTTGTAATCCACATTTGAACTAGCCACCTTGGGCTTAGGAGGCTCTTGTGGAATAACAGCTTCATTGAGTTGGATATTCTTCTCATTATCCTTTGTTTTCTTTTGTGGTGGAGGAACCTGCT
>NW_021370327.1:0-231 GCF_001605985.2 Dendrobium catenatum
TTATGTTTTGTTATTATTATTGTTATTGTCTAATTAATTAAAATTTTGTCTACCCTAAAAAAAGAAGCTGGATTCGCCCCCACATACAAGTTGAGGGGTTATTTCAATCCTCTTCCCATTTATTATGAAAATAGTTTTATTATAGCAAGATATTAATGCTGAAGTATAATACCTGTAAGAAAAATGATGTTCTTTTTTTCTTTCAAAAGAAAGAATATTTATAATACTTAT
>NW_021370328.1:0-402 GCF_001605985.2 Dendrobium catenatum
ACTAAAATTCTAAAATCAAATGCAAATAAATAATATTCTCTCTATTTGACAACAATAAAAAGGAAGAAAAAAAAATCAAATGAAAAGTAAGAATTCATATGAGAAACCTTTGATAATTTATCTTGAAAGAGATTGAATTATAATTGCAATAACAAGATTAGTATTCATTAGAGAAAAATAAAGATTCATAATATTTAAATTAAAATATAACATAGACAAGATAAATATATCTTGGTCATAAAACAATCTAGATACATAGAAAAAGAAAATTATTGCAAAAGTGGCAAAATGAAGCTTAATTTAAGTCAATTTTCAATACAAAATATAATTGAAGATTATATTGATTTGAAATTAAAGATTAAAAGATAGAGGAAGGAACATTTTCAATACACTTATTTGATG
>NW_021370329.1:0-348 GCF_001605985.2 Dendrobium catenatum
GGTCATTTTTATTGGTTTGGTTGAGATCAAAATGGACGATTTCTGTAGAAAAAACATGGACAGATTTGCTAGGCGGGATTGGGACTTTACGTTTCAACCGGCGATTGATAGTGCTGGGGGTATCCTAGTGGCTTGGAAATTTGGGGAGGTCTCCTTTCAGGTTACCCTCCAAAATAAGCAGTGCATATTGGGGAAGTTTAGTATGATCGATGATATTGACTGGGAGGTCGCTGTGGTGTACGGGGCCAAAGACAGACATAGTAGAGCACAATTATGGGAGGACATTTCTAGAATGCACGATTCGGATTCCCCTTTGTTGGTGGGGGGAGATTTTAATTGCATCATGTC
>NW_021370330.1:0-322 GCF_001605985.2 Dendrobium catenatum
TTCCTCTATATTTTTTCTGATCTACTGATTTTCCACTCGGATCTTTATCTAATTGGATTGTCGAACTCATTGGGGTGTTCATGGGTTTTGCACTATCCATTTCATATTTCTTTAAATTATCCTTAATATACTTTGATTGGCTAAGAATGTTTCCATTATCCATTTATTTTACACTAAAGTCAAGAAAGTAATTAAGTTCTTCCATCATGCTCATTTCAAACTCATTACTCATTATTTTTCAGAATTCATCGCATAAGTTTTTATCCGAAGATCCAAACAAGATGTTGTCTACATATATTTGAATAATGAGAATTTCTTCTTT
>NW_021370331.1:0-345 GCF_001605985.2 Dendrobium catenatum
ATTATCGTCTATTATGATCAGAGATCTTATCCTCGTCCAAGAAAGACCGAACAATGTTTGATGCTTTGCTCCTACAATCTTATCTTTGTCCTTAACCGACGACAATATTGTTTGAACTATGGTGCCTTTACAAAATTTCCAAGCGCCTACAAGAGAGATGATGCGGCCAAGCTAGGGGTGTTAACATAGGGTTTCGGGTTGGGTCGAATACGGAACTGACCCGGGTTCAAACGGGTTGACCCTAACCTGAACCTATTATATAAACATGTCAGAAGTGCAAACCCGAATCTGACGTGACAAGGCTGAACGACGACAGCGGTAAGGCGGACGGCGAGGCTCGCGTCG
>NW_021370332.1:0-218 GCF_001605985.2 Dendrobium catenatum
CATTGAGCAGTAAACTGCACTTTCCAGACCCATTCTTAACCATAGTTGACCAATAAGTCAAAATTGACCAAAACACCCCTATGGGGCTCAAATAGGGATTTCAAACCAAATGAGCTCCAAATTGTATGCAACCACCTTTAACAAATTTCAAATGTCATTTCAAATCTTTTGAACCTATTTTCAACCCTTGGGTCAACCTGTTTGACCAAGTCAACAGG
>NW_021370333.1:0-333 GCF_001605985.2 Dendrobium catenatum
TACTACATCTATGCTGGTGATCCCTTCATTATCTTTACATATGTTGTGTAGCACCCTGTTGCTTGGGGCTTAGGCGCAGAGCCCTTTTATGAAATATTTTTATTATTTGAAATAAATGGTAGTTTGAATTGAGCGCCCCATTTTAGATTGGTCGAATTGAGCGCCCTATATATATATTATCCCAATTTATTCAAAGTACTGCCCAATGTGGATCAAATTGTCTTAACATGATTTGATTTATCCCAACTGGCTCTTATAGGCACTAAACATTCATATGACTTGGCTTGCATTAAGGACATTAAGGACATTAAGGAGTGTCAATTTAAACTCTTA
>NW_021370334.1:0-253 GCF_001605985.2 Dendrobium catenatum
ACTCAAATATGATCTTCTATAGTTAGGAACTCTTCCTTCCTATACGATCACCTAGACTTCCTTTTCCTTTATGGATAGAACCTTTTCTTCCCTTAGGATGCTACTCGCTAGTGGTAGAGTACGCCCTCTATGGCACTACCCTGGTATAAATTCAAACCTTGATTCCCTAGGGATAGATCTTTACCTTCCCTTAGGATCAAAATTCTAGACTTGACATTTTAATTCGGTCAACGCCAATATGTGCAATAGAACT
>NW_021370335.1:0-253 GCF_001605985.2 Dendrobium catenatum
ACAAAGAGGGCACTTCTCGGATATGGGAAAGGTTGGATAGATGTATAATGAATTCGTTGGCTATGCAGAAGCTTCCTTTGGTAGTAAATAGACATTTGGCGAGGATGGCGTCTGACCATTGTCCTATTGTGATTAAGATGGATAAAAGGATGCAGCCTAAGGTGAAAACCATCAAATTTGAAGATACATGGAGGTCTTTCCCTGCGGCCAAAAGCGTAGTTTATCATTCTTGGAAGAAGAATGATGTTGGTGA
>NW_021370336.1:0-239 GCF_001605985.2 Dendrobium catenatum
GATTTTAATCTTGTTCATATTCTTTTAGTTTGGAATGTGCTTTACCCAAAATGATCATTGTTATTGACATACTTTTTTAGGAGTTGCTTCTAGCTGGGCATTTGAAAGGTTTGGATGCTATATGCAACTCAAAACAAAATATGACCTTGAAATGACTAGCTATAATGTTGTACACAATTAATAGAAGAAGAATAAAATATTGTTTATTTACAAGCAACTAAATGGATATGGAAAAAAAT
>NW_021370337.1:0-224 GCF_001605985.2 Dendrobium catenatum
CAATAAAAAAGCCGTCCCAAACGAAGCCTAAAACTCAAGTGGCTTGAGCTAGTTAATAGGAAAATTTTGAATAAAATAGTATTCATCTCTACTCAAATTAGTTGACAATCCTATTCTAGATAATTAAATTTTAATCCGTTGGGCTGTTTATTATGATGACACAAAGGGTAAAAATATGGAGTAATTGTTTAAATTAAAAAAATTAAAAAATAAAAATAAAAAAT
>NW_021370338.1:0-260 GCF_001605985.2 Dendrobium catenatum
CCTTAACGGTGGGTAAGTTCTCCGTTCTTTCGGAGACTATAAACCCTACTCATCTGCGTCACACAGATGACGCCACTTCCTTCTTTCTCTCGTGCTTGTTTGAGATGCTTTGCCTCTCTTCTTTTTCTCCAGTTTTCACCTCTCCTAGCCGGCCGGATGTTGACTGAACCCTGTATGACTGATCGAGCCAAGTTGGGACATTCCCCTTTGATTAGGAAAACCTAGAAATCCCTTGCACTAAACCCACTTTCAAGAAGATA
>NW_021370339.1:0-364 GCF_001605985.2 Dendrobium catenatum
GTTTTTAATGCTCCACTAGTGGCTAAGGAAAAAGCCCAACTCTGTTAGGCTGGTATAGTGCTCCGCTGCCACTTGTGCTGTACTCCGGCCAGAGCCATCCTCGCCTTAACCAAACCTTCCGCTTAAGTGTCAAAACTGCACTCTTTTCCATATATAGCCGATTTTCAGTTATTCCTCCACTCTGTCCTCTTGCGATCGTTCCTTCCACTCCGCCCTCTCTTCACTCCACACCACTCCTCCTCCCACCTAATTCTCCCTTCCATAACAAAAACACCGCCTTTCCTCCTCCACCTTCCTACTTATTACCGTTGCCATACCATAATATTCCATTCCTCCAACTTCTTCCCCTCATAATTTCTCACTC
>NW_021370340.1:0-240 GCF_001605985.2 Dendrobium catenatum
ATTGGGATCTACGAAGATGCTGTGTATTTCATACCAAGGGTCCTCGTCCCGTTCTAAATTGGAGATCAAATTTGAGGAGAAAATGGTTGGACAAAAATTTGACCAAAAGAAGGAAAAAGATAAAAATATCAATCAAGAAATGACACAATCGAGTAGTGAAGACGACTCTGATATCGTTGTCCTTAGGCCTCCAAGTACATTACCTCAAAGAGGTGGGAGGATGGCTTTAAGGGCACGAGG
>NW_021370341.1:0-233 GCF_001605985.2 Dendrobium catenatum
GTAGTCTTTTACAGGACATCCGAGTAAAGGGGTGTTGTGGAATTGCGCCTCCGAGGGACTCTGTCGGGCTCACTCAACGGTTAAGTAAAACCAACTACCAGGCTGACCGCATATGGACAGCGGGTAGAGGGTGAAAAGGATCCCGCCCCTCTTGCTCCTTTCGAAACAGTGGATTGGGGTGGCCACTACTTCTGCATGACCTCAGCGAGAAGCTCATGAACCACGAAGTGGAA
>NW_021370342.1:0-352 GCF_001605985.2 Dendrobium catenatum
CACCAAAACCCATTGAAAAATCTATACTAGCACCATGCACATTTAATTTAAGGGAATTAAAGGGGTGTTCGGCCTAGTAGTATTAGCCTAAAAAGCATAAGGATTACCCTCCAAGCTAAGCCCTAAAATAGTCCCAACAAAGTAACAGTTTTTGAAATTCTTAATAGAAAGCATATTAACATCCAAAAGAGATAAAACTTTATCCTTCCCCTTCTAAATAACACTATGATGGTTCATCCTCACATCATTGAAACGGGAGTTATTCCTTTCTAACCAAAGAAACAAAAGAACGTGAGAAGGAATAGCATTACGAACGTGGCCTTTAGAATTAATAAACCAAGCCTTGAGCATA
>NW_021370343.1:0-614 GCF_001605985.2 Dendrobium catenatum
CGTTGCCGACCACCATACCTACTGGCAGTCACAACCACCACCCCTCCGACCACCACTGACGATCGTCGGCCACCACCATTGTTATTGACTATCATGTTTAAACTTTACATTATATTCATTTTTACTTCAAACCAATTAAAACAAAAAAAATATATTTATCTGAATTTACTTTACACTCATTCAAATCACTTCAAAAGTATTTGTTTTACACTGTATTCTTTTTAAATTGCATTAGTGCATTCCTTTTAAGCTAACCAAATAGCTCCTATACCAAACTCATAACATCTTTTGTTAAAAGAGGCACTATGCAATTTAGTCCCCTATAATTGCATTATTTGAAAATTATTTTCTATAAAACATTGCATTTTTACAACCATATTTATTCAATTCTATTTTAAAATTATACTAAAGTTGGTAAACTTAAATATTTAAGTGTGCTGATGGTTTGGATAAAATAAGGGGCGTGTTGTAAATTGTATGTTAAAAGGGTACCAAAGAGAAAATATGCTCTTTAATTTATATATTAGGGATCATATATTTGGGAATTTCTGATATTTTTAAATTAAATACTTAGGTCTCGTGTGAAATATGTAATTTATTTTATGCTCTGCTTT
>NW_021370344.1:0-536 GCF_001605985.2 Dendrobium catenatum
ACAACCTAAAAATTCAATTTTAATCTGACTTGAATATTTCGGGTTAGGGTCATCCCGTTTGTCAAATGGATCGAGCTTAGGTTTAACAACTTAACCTGTTTCAAAAATCAGGTCAGTTTGACCAAGAAACCTGAAAATAATATGAACCGGCCCGAAAAATTCAATTTTACCCCAAATCAAAAATCATGATTTGATTCCTGCAAGCACCGCAACTCGCAAGTCAAAACAGCATGAAGGCCTCACCGTCCGCCTCTCCCGTCATCCCGTGGCTCCGTCGAACGTTGTCTCGCGGCCCCAAAGTCCGGCCAACAACATTCCTTGGCTAAACCCTAGGCCGCTAGCTCCGCACTATGCAGTCTGCACGTCGAAGACACTCCTTCCTCTTCTTCGGGTTCATAATTAATTTTGCTTCTCCTCTTCTCCGGCTTCGATGAGACGACAACGTTCCTTCATGTCCAGTCCTACAGCTTTGATGAGAGTCACGACACGAGTCACCTTCCTCCCATTCGTACGCTTCTTTGTCCATAGCCCATTTC
>NW_021370345.1:0-1300 GCF_001605985.2 Dendrobium catenatum
GGTTTAGTTGTTTGAGTTGAGTCTCATTCAAGTGTCTTGCTTGGAGCGTGGGAACAGTAAAATGGCATTTAAACACATTCTCTCCTATTCATATCATATTGGATGGGAGTGAAGGGTGTCTTAGAGACATGCTCGACTTCGAAGAAGCATGTTCAATAACAAAATGCTAACATTCCATTTATTATTTTATTTTCCATTCGTTCCTTCTAGCATTTTGTCGTGTTTCTTTCTTTTCTTTTTCTAGCTCTTGCATTTCTACTACTTTCCTATTTGTTGCCTTATTACATTTATAGATTCCTAAATTTGCTAGTATATGTACGAATGTCCAGAGGGGTTAGAAAAATATTTCCTTTTGCCCCATAACACTAGTGACACTTAAGGACAAAAATTAAGGACTGAGTCTTAGATAACTTAGACTTAGGGTGCATGCTCCCTATAGGGTAGAGGCATCAAAACTAAACTTAGTGACACGTCTTCCTAGGTTTAGCCTTTTCCTTCTTAAAATCCAGTAATAATCAACTAACAATTTATAACCTAACTCTTAAAATATGTTAAAAATATTTAATTCTTAATTAAATTATTCTTAATATTTGTAATCATTAAACTATAAACCTAAGACATAAATCTAAATCAAGTCTAACTAATCTAATAATAAACCCCTAACCAATCTAAAGTTTAAAAGTTGTAGACAAAAATTAGGAGATTAAATATGAAAATAAATTTCTTAGGATAAAAGACTTCTAAAGATTAAACTTAGAGTAATCTTTTAAAAAAAAATCAGTCAACAAACCCCTTAATATATAACAATCACTCCAAAGATGAAGTTTATTGGATGGACTACTCCGAGCTGCGGGGCTAAGTGTCCTAAGGAGGCCTGGTTCCTCGAGCATGGTGGCACAACGCCACGAATGGATTCGATGGAGTGGAAAAACTTTGAACTTAATTGATTATTAATAATTTGAATCAAACATCAATTGATAATAAGCCACTTAATTCATCTTTCTTTCTAATTTACAATCAACAAAATAATTCAATCAAATCCTAAAAATAAAAATCTCTAAAATCAATCCTAAAATACTAATATTTAAACTTAAACTAAAATTCCTCCTTCTATCCTTCAACAAATCAAATGAAAGTAATTATAATTAAACTATCCTACATAGAACCTACCCAAAATTTCACACTGTTACACATACCTTAGACTTGTTTGATTAGAATAAGACTTTTGACTCTAGGTTAAGCTCACATTTTTCTCTTGTTATGCAATGCTTGCTACATATACATGTTCTATAAATGCAAC
>NW_021370346.1:0-1403 GCF_001605985.2 Dendrobium catenatum
TGAATCAAAGAGGAGGGCCAAGCTTGTAGAAAGAGAAATTGACAGAATACAACTTGTGTTCTCAGCCAAAAATTTAAGATAATGGAGCACACTTCCAAGAAAACCTTAACTACCACAAAACAACTTAGTAGAGTCACCAAAGCACACTTCGACAAGGAATTTCTACACCTTTGGCCTATTTCAACATTCCCGAGGAAAAGAAGACAGCTCCATATGACATAACAAGTGAGGATGTGTTCCCCTTGCGTGGCCAATGACCCAGTTCTTTTATGGAAGTATCCATGCTTTTTAAGTAATACAAAATGCAGCTCTTCAAGGATAGCAATGGCAAACACTGCTGAGAAAGTGAAAAAAAGGATAATTCTGGATTAGGCTATGTAACTATATAAGTATGAATCAAAACAAAGCAAATACACTTAATTAATTATGAGTAAATGAAAATACAAAAATGTAGATAGATAACTATAGGCATACATTTATCAGCATAAAAGTTCATCAATCATGTTCATTGTAGCTTTCAACTAATGCTGACGATAACGCGGACAATATCAAAAAATAACTTCAGATTCAAAAACTACTAATAGACAAATATTAAAATAACAATACAAGCAGTGATTCAGATCTTGCAGAAACAGGAAAGGCAGAATTTGTGTTGGCGCAGGAATTAAACTAAGAACATATTTAGTTGCTTGAAGATGAAAAAACATGTTTTAATAAGTGGTGATATTTCAATGATTTTATGTCAGGGAGTTTAAAAACCCTATCGATTTTAAATTACATCAAACCAAATGATGAAATCTAGCAAATTTAATCATTTTTTAAATGTCTTTTCTATCTAAAAGCAAACAAATGAGCCATAAGTAAATAACATATAAAAAGTAATCTGTGCACATTGCTTTTTCAAGGAACATAAAGTGGCTGCTTCCAATGAAGATTGCAAGCAAAAAAGCAGCTCAACCAAATAGAACAGTTTGCCGCAAATAACTAAAAACTCTTATAATCTTTCATTTAGTTAAAGAAAAGTATCGGTAAGTTTCAATCATAAACCCTAGAACCTCCATTTTCAAAACAGAAGAACCTTCACCCTTCACTTATCCTCCGTTATTACTTTCTAGGTTCTAGCAATCTCTTCGATCAACTTTGAGGACCGTCTGATTAATAACTTCCATAAAATACTATTGTTTTACGGAATTAACTAAAGATAACTAGGTCATCCTGATTTAAATATACAGAGGATTTCAATTCTTTTGCAGATAGATAGCAAAGCAAAAAATGCCAGACCTGTACCCAAAATTATACATGATGTTCCCAATCAAATGAGGAAATCCATAATGAGTAAAAATAGCTGCAAAAAGCATCATACGTTGATCTGAATGAGAAAGAATAAGAAAGAACACACCTAA
>NW_021370347.1:0-470 GCF_001605985.2 Dendrobium catenatum
AAAGAGAAAAGCTTGAGGGTTGAGAATGATGTTCTAAGAAAATACAAACTTGAGGATTAAGAATGAATTGTCTACACTTAAGAAAACTTGGAAGATGCCAACTCTTCATCAAAAGCCAAGACCTAGGAAGAGGCATTATAACTCAAACCATTTAAGAAATCCTTTTCGTGTAGTTAGATGTTTTTCTTATGGCATGCTAGGATACATCTCACACACTTGCACTATTCACTGTAGTACACATTGGGTGTGGAGACCTAAGGTACATGATTCACAGAATACCACACCTGCATTGTATTCTACTTTTCTTGAGAAGGGACCCAAACTAGTTTGGGTTCCTAAATCTGACTGTTGTTGAGTTTTATAGGGGTGCTCTCACCAAAGACCTCGTACGACATAGGATAATTGGACATATGGAGGCTCGCAGCTCATAATTTCTTAAACTTGCTGCTTCGTAATTTCTTGAAATGTTT
>NW_021370348.1:0-296 GCF_001605985.2 Dendrobium catenatum
TTTTCAAAAGGACCTAGAGAGATGAAGAGTTTTATGGCTAACTCAGACTTCCATGATGTTGGGATTATTGGACCAAAGTTCACATAGTGTAACAACAAAGAAGGAGCTTCTCAAATTTGGGAGAGGTTGGATAGATGTTTGTTGAACTCGGCTACTCTTCAAAAGATCCCTTTATCTATTATCAGAAACCTTGCAAGGGTGGCCTTAGATCACAGTCCAATTGCTCTCAAATTGGATGAAAGGCTGTGTTACAAGTCGAGGATGATCAGGTTTGAGGATACATGGAGATCCTACCC
>NW_021370349.1:0-1330 GCF_001605985.2 Dendrobium catenatum
GCGTACGCCTCTATCAGTGTCCAAATTGCGTGCGCCTCGAGGCGTTTTTGGACAGAATTGTGCAGAGGCGCGCCTCAAGGCGTGCCTCTTATTGCGCAATTTTAAACAGAGTTGGCTATTGATCTTTGCTTGTAAGGTTGGAGCTTTGAGAACACCTTTTCCCCTACCTTGAACTGGATGTCCTTCTTATGCCCATCTGCTTGCTTCTTCATAATCTATTTTGAGATAACCACAAATAGAGTATGTAGCTTCGTCATTTCAACATATCCAGTGATAAAGTGCCACTTTGGAGATAAATCTGACCTTACGAATCGGCCTAATAGAAGAAGAGAGCGATCCTTGTTCGAAGATGAAGAACGCCTGAACTAAAAGGAGAGCAATTCTTGTTCGACAATGAAAAGTGTTCTGACTCTGAATGCCGGGACTTTTGGTTTTGTCGCGATTTTAAAAATTTCACCTTTGGACCACTGGATTGGGTCGGGCGGTCGGTCCGCATGGGTCAGCATTTAATTGGTGTCCGGATGTAGAGCTACGTCCGAACTCCGCACGTAATAGTTTTTCCCTGTTAAGAGTCAAATTCTCATTTAAATATAATAAAGAAATGTCAGTTTTAATATTTTCTAACCTGTCTTTTAGCTCTACCTCGACCTTTCTTAACATAAGTCAAATCTAATACATCTACTCTCCTAGCCTGACCATTGGAAGGTTGTCATTTTATGTGACTAAACCATCTAAGGCGACTCTCTCTAATCTTATATTCCACTCAAGCTACTCAACCTTTTCACATATATGCTCATTTCGTATCATGTCTCTAAGAGTAAAGCCACACATCCACCTGAGCATCCTCATCTCTGCAACACTTAATATTATGCTTCTCTTTTAATGGCCAATATTCTGCACCATAAAGCATTGCACGTTTCACCACTATCTTATAGTTTTGTATTCAAATTTAAATTTATTTATTTCTTAACCATCGTATGATGCATAACATAATTTTGATTTGAACAGTTTAATTATTTAATTTTATACTTAAGTTTCTCTTTTTATATAATTACTTTTAAATTTTAATGGAAATTTAATTATATTAAATCTTAAATTCACTTATAACTATTTCATTTTTAATTATTTTATTTAATATCTCAGTACTAATGTCATCTAACATTTATTTTAAAATTAAGTTTAGATTGATTTAATAATTTAAATTTATTCGTTCAAGTTTTAACTAATTTTCTAACTATTTTAACTTATGCTGGGGATTTTGGTACAATGAACACCTACCTTATTTTTTTTATCCTCTCTTGCACACCGGGGTCATAGCAAGTTTTCGAGT
>NW_021370350.1:0-218 GCF_001605985.2 Dendrobium catenatum
AAATGTAAGGGAACTCCCTCTAGCTTTTGGAGCTAAAGGGAGGGGAAGTCTCCTACAACTTTGGAGTTGAAGGAGAGAGAACCTATAGCTTTCGGGCTAAGGTATGACATTTTCTAAGGTCTTTGGAACCTATAGAAGTGAAGGAGATTAGTAGCTTTGAGGCTACGAATCAAAAGAGTTTTCCTTGAATTTTGTATTCAAAGAGTTGAGTTTCATTT
>NW_021370351.1:0-2161 GCF_001605985.2 Dendrobium catenatum
GTGGGATAAGATATTGTAATCTATCCCCTTGGATGAAATATTATTTTTCTTGGAGTCTTTAGAGATAATATTTTCATTGATAATTATCTCATTTCTCTTATCTTTGTTAGGAGCACTTTTCTTTAGTGGAGGTGGCAATACCTTGCCACTTCTCAACTACACTTGGACCACCTCATCTGATTCAGAATTATTTGATGAAGCATTCTCTTCAGAGTCAGCCATTATCTCATCTGGGGATCCATCCGTAGACTCGGAATCGTCTCCCAACTTCACTTGTTTCATTTGTGATTCTATGCTCGGGTCTGAATCTTCATAATCTAGAAAACATAGATCATCTGAACTGAATTCCATTGAAGATACCATTAGACAGAACTCAGGGGCCGCTTCTTCAGCGTATTTCTCCCTTTTTGCTATCTTTGGTGCAGCTGAAATGACTCGGCATGTCTCTATAGGAACAGATTCAGCGTTAGCGTCTTCTTCCTTTTCATCTATTTTAAGCTCTTTCATAAAATCACCGAGCTTGATAGGCCTCCTAGCTGTCTGGTAATATTCACCCAAACTATCAATAGCCTTTTGAGTTGCAGTCTTCTTTGTCTCAGACTTCTTCAGCTTGGCTTTCTTCTTTGAAGACTTTGACTTTGACTTTCCAGATTTTGATGAGCTGGCCTGGCCAGATTGTTGTTTAGAGGTGGATGCATTGGATGCAGGCAACCACTTTAGATTCAGTACCGGCTCAGTAGGAGACTTCCACTTGACACTTGGAACTCCTTCTAGCTGTTTCAACATTTTAGTTTTCTTCTTGGAGATCACAGTCTTCCACTGTTCCTCTTGGACAGGTTCTTGCTTTTTTTCTTTATGCGGGAGTACGGAAGAGGATGTGACTACCCGGGTGGATTCCTTTCTGGGACGAACCAACACATTATCTGATAATGTTAATTCTCCCCTCTTCTATATCTTTTCCAACCAATCTTTGAAGACATAACAATCTTCAATTGGATGGCTAACCACCCGATGATATGGGCAGTAGTTTGGGTCGCCACTGTGTTTGGACTCTTCAGGTCTTTTACATTCTGGCAACTCCAGACGAGCTTTGAGTGCTTGTCGGAATAACTTGGCGACGCTTTCCCTTTTGAACGAATATTCTTTATTCATTTTTTCCTTGAGGGAGGGGAACGTTCTATCACTAGTTTCAATTATTTGCCTCTGGCGCTCTCCTCCACCGGGAAAGGCTCGAGGTTTGTCATTTCCTCCAAGAACTAGTTTTGGTTGAGGATTTGGATTATAAGCCTACTTTGGCTTTTCTTCATATTCTATAAGCTGCTTTCCTTTATCTACATTATACACTACCTGTTTACCTTTATCAGGTCTGGGAGGGAATGGAGAGTAGACCATATTCTTTCTGGCATCAGGAGATTTAGCCTTTTTAGGTTTATCAGGGAGGCTTTCTGACTTTGATAAGTTCAACTTTTCAAACTTAGCCACCCTATCCAGCAGATCTTAAAAGGTCGTGATAGAAGTCATGCATAGGAAGGGTTGCATTTTATCATCAATGTTCCCCATCAATAGTTGAACTGCATGTTCTTCTTCTAACTGCTGCTCGCACTTCATGCTGAGATTACGCCAGCGTATTATATACCTCGCCACTGATTCATCTTTTCTCCTCTTATCAAGGGCAAGATCAGCAATGGTAGTCTTCTCTGTTGCACTGGCGAATCTTTTCACGAACAAGGCCTCCAACTCCGCGAAGGTCTTCAGAGAATCATTCGGCAGTTCGGCATACCATTCGAAAGCAGTTCCACTCAAGCTGCTTACGATTTGCCTGAATAAGAGAGCATCATTACCTCATGTATTCCCACATATAGCTTTGAACTGCGCTAGGTGTTGTCTGGGATTCTTATTGCCATCAAAGATGTTGAACTTCGGCACAGAATATCCCTTTGGATATGGCACCTGATCGTACTCTGCTGGGTACGGGCGACCTTTGCCTACAAACTTCTCCGCTTGTTCAGCAGCTATAATGGCCTTAATCTTTTCACTGATTAAGCCTTCCAACTTCGATGCAGTTACGGGTTCAGAGGCATTCGCCACATTTTGGGGAGTGCGCTGGCGGGTTGGATCATCAGTTTCTTTGTCATCTTCAAGTACACCTTTCACTCCTGAG
>NW_021370352.1:0-335 GCF_001605985.2 Dendrobium catenatum
AACTCTTATCTATAATAATACCTACACCATTTCTAGTTCGACTCTTACCCGAATACCAAAGTTTAAATTCTAAACTATCAATTTCCTTAGTCTTATCTCCAACCCATTTAGTTTCATGAATGCACAAAATATTTAACTTCCTATGAATCATCATATCTATTAATTCATTAATTTTCCTGTAAGGGAACCTATATTCCAAGTTGCTATCCTAATTTTAGTTTCATTGACTAGCTTCTTTATCCACATTCGTCCTTGATGTGGGAACCCTTGCCTATTTAACACTGCACCCGGGCACCGATGCAGCGGCTCTTGCACACTTGTCACTGTATTCAGGC
>NW_021370353.1:0-291 GCF_001605985.2 Dendrobium catenatum
TCAAGTTTTAAAAAACTTTTGAATTTTGATCCATGGCTAACTTTGGAAATAAAAACTCCATACACTACAGGAAAAACGCCAAAATCCGGCGGTTTTTTTCGGCGGTTACTATAGATTAACTGGCGATTTTATGGATTACCGGCAGCTTTGCGGCGGTATTCCAGCGGTTTTGTACCGGCGATTTATGTTGGCGGCGATTTTCTGGCGGCTCATACCGTCGGTGACAACCGGATTTGAAACTGGTGATTTTCTGGCCGTTACGCCGCCGGTTATCTGACCGACGGCTGACCG
>NW_021370354.1:0-236 GCF_001605985.2 Dendrobium catenatum
CAAGGCTTATCTTGAGGGAAATCTCGGAAGAAGAAGATCTCTTTGGTGTCAAAGGACCCAGCTACTCCGCTGCACCGAGGAAGGTGGAAGTGATTTTATAAGGGTTTCTCTGCCTAGCTGTGGGGCTAAAGGAGAGACACTGAGTTTAGTGCAATATTTGGAGGGTGCCTTCGAGGAGTGGACGTATGTCAAGGTTTGACCGAATCACTATAAATCTGGTGTGTTCTTTCTTTTAT
>NW_021370355.1:0-502 GCF_001605985.2 Dendrobium catenatum
GTAGTGGGATAAAGGCTTGATGTTGTTGTTGTATAATATCTTATTTCATTGATAGAAATTATATTAATAATTTTAAAAATCAAATATACTTAAAAAGTTATCTAAAATCACCTAATCTCTCAAACCCTAGGCTATTTTCCCCCACGTCCCCATACTTGAACCGTCAACCCAATCCCTCGGCTCACGTAGCGAGGAAGTCGCAGCGGCAGCACGTTTCAAGGAAAAGAACTTTTATTTGGTCCGGTGAACGTACGCTTCTCTACGTTCGGCCACCAATATTTTAGCGACACGTAGCATGAAGAAAATTCGTCGACCCGACCCGCTGTTTTTTGGGTCTAGCGCGTGCGTTTTTTAAAATCCTTGACGAGCCGAACAACATCCCATCACCTTTTGGATATATTTCAAATACTTAGCAAATACCGAGTTGTACCTAGTTTTTTCTAGCAATACCGAGCAAATTCCTATCAATACCGAGCAAATCCTGAGCAAATACTGAGTTGTA
>NW_021370356.1:0-253 GCF_001605985.2 Dendrobium catenatum
ATATATATATATATATTTCAATTATTTATTGTTTAGCCTACATGATTGAGTTAAAACAATTGAGAAATAATATAAAAGTGATTAAAAAGATAATAATGAAATTATGATAATGAAATTTGTAATATTCTCGTAAAATTTATCACAAAAAAGGTCAAATGTAGACTTATGATGAGGGGCTTAATCTAATTATCGATTTCTCTCCTAATGAAATATAGTCTATCATTTGGAGTAACGAGTTTTAATGTTTTGCAAG
>NW_021370357.1:0-217 GCF_001605985.2 Dendrobium catenatum
AAATGAACTCATGCTCAAAGCCCTATAAAAAAATCAGTCAAATGATCATACTTGCCTGGCATTATAATCAAGTATGATGAGCAATATTTATAGCCTATACAGTGTTCAACATATTGACATGTAACATAACTTGCAATTTGATGAATGAAGTTGATCTGAGATTTCTTAGCATTCTGAATATTCCCGACTTTAAAAGATCACATTACATTGTATGATG
>NW_021370358.1:0-794 GCF_001605985.2 Dendrobium catenatum
ATCAAAGCAAGCACAAAGCAAAGATACAATTGATCCTTAATTCGAGAGGAGGATCGTTCTCTTCCAATCTTTAGACGAAAAGTCTAGAGCCCAAGACACAAAAAAGAACTGCAAGAGAAACAATAATCAAGCATGCCCTAACCCTCACAACTCTTATTTAATACAATAATTTCCTCAAATCAATTCCTAATTCAAATTTCCCTCCCAAGGATAGCCACCGACTAGCCGCCGCCCTCTTGCTTTAATTGTCCCCTAGTGGGTCCCCTTGTGATTGGTGGCGGGATTTGGAATAAAAGAGATGGCATTAGTCCGCCTCCTATAAACCTGAACCGGTCCTGTTATGTTGCAATATAGAGTATAGCCATCGAGTTTATGGAATATTGCACATTACTGCTTGAGCTACTTAGTTCCTGTATATTCTAATCTGCTGACTTGTATGCTGATCTGAATTCCCGTTTGCAATACAGGAAGCCGCAATAGCTAAAACAAGGGAGCTCAAGAAGCTCTGCGAGTCAACGCTGTCCTCAATATTTAACGGAAGGCCAGTGAATCTAATCGGAGAAATCAACAATGTGTTGACAGGACCTGTTGGTGCATAAGGCAAATCTCTAAAGACACCAATTTGGTCAACTGAAGGTGCCCTTCTATCCATTTTTCACTACAAAAACTGATAAAATATTCTTTTTCACGTGAATTATCTACTTGTTCAGATAAGCCAACTGATTTATTTATTGGAAGCAATGAGTATATCTATCTCATCTTTTGTAGAAAAACCAAATCTGCTGTTGTAGAAA
>NW_021370359.1:0-306 GCF_001605985.2 Dendrobium catenatum
AACCATCGGTATTAAGTTTGAAACAACCAACCACAGGTAACGTCCAATGAATCAACTTATCTTTTCTGGTGGTGGGATGAAGGTTCAGATTCAGGCCAAACTCATTGGCCACATGAATGCAATTCTTGAAAGATTCAAATTTAATTAAATTAGCACCATAAAGTTTAAGAATTTTATTCTTCACTTTAGCATTGACATTTAAAGCATTCATCACCATATTATCATTTTTAGAAGCATTCCGGCTATCCCATAAATACCAACAAATAATTACAGGGATAATATTTCTAATGTGACCTTTGGTAGGAA
>NW_021370360.1:0-468 GCF_001605985.2 Dendrobium catenatum
ATATACTGGAGAGTCCAAATATCAAGAAGACTGAGGCAGATAAGCTGGTGTTCGTCGGTAAGGCGTCAATGTCGGAGAAAGTGAGAAGGCGGTGAAAGAGAGTTTCAGCAAGGCTGAGGTGTGGGAAGCTGGGATAGATAATCCTGATGATGAAATTGTGGCGTATGGTGCTGCGTATCTGTCTTATAAGGATAAGAAGATACCGATGCACGATTCAAATTTTTCAGAAATTCCTGAGGACCTAGCAGGACAAGACGAATTCCCAGAAATTCCTGAGGACCCAGGACAAGCCGAATTCCCATAATCGGCACCTGCCAGATGATCCTAATGTTGATCTGGCTGGGTGCACCATTGGGTTCCCAATGAATATATCGTATGTGGACATGCAGCCATGTCTAGCTAGTGTTAATTATAATATATTAATGTGTCTTTTTGCTTTCAAATAAAGGAAAGATCTCCACCCCGAGA
>NW_021370361.1:0-504 GCF_001605985.2 Dendrobium catenatum
ATTTGAATCATCATTATGGTGAACTGCTCTCTCCCCTATAGAGTCCAATGTCGGGCAGTTACTTCAAGATTTATGTAACTTTAATATATTTACGCCTCACGCCAGTGAGGCGTAAGCCTCATAAACAAAACTCGACGCGTAAGCATCGAGGCATTTTTTACTAGAATTGAGCAAAGACGGGCCTCAAGGCGAGCCTCATATTGCGCAATTTTAAACCATGGTAAGGTTTATTTATATCAAAATGATCAGAATTTCGCGTAGGATTTTCTAAAATTATTTCTGTTACATTCCGTTAACGTTGAAAATCTCACTTAAAATTCATCGCGGCGCTTTGAAAAGCGTGCGACGCCCTAAAATAGTATTTCGGGTTTTACAATTACCGGGTCGGGTCATGACACACCTCTCTTTCTTCTATAGTGTTCTCTTTTTTTTTTTTTTGGTTCTTCTATCACTTCTCTTCTCCTCTATGCCAGTAACTTCGACTTTAATCATAACATTTTAGGG
>NW_021370362.1:0-200 GCF_001605985.2 Dendrobium catenatum
TGGAGAGTCTGCCACCACCTCCTAGAACTTCTAAGTTAATTTTGCAGCTCCAACAAGTTCCAGCCAACCCCACTCCGGTTTTAGTTGACTTGATGGATGTCCAGACTAGTACCCCAGTTGTTACAGTTGACAGTTCTCCACCAGCCAGTTTAGTTCAAGATTAAATGACCACCACCCCTATTTCCCCAGTTGATGACCCC
>NW_021370363.1:0-382 GCF_001605985.2 Dendrobium catenatum
AGAGCATAAAGCGCTACTTGACGAATCCCCCAGTGTTGGCTGCACCCATCCCTGGCAAGCCCTTGATTCTTTACACTACTGCTTTGGATGAGTCGCTTGGTACACTTTTAGCTCAAGAGAATGAGGAAGGCAAAGAGAATGCTTTGTACTACCTTAGCAGACGTTTGATTCCTGCAGAGCTAAAGTACCTGGCAATGGAAAAGCAGTGTTTGGCCTTGATCTTTGCTGTGTAGAAGCTCAGACACTACATACTCTCACACAAGATCAGTTTGATCTCTCGAGTCAACCCTTTGCAGTACTTGATGACCCGTCCGACTTTGTCAGGTCGTCTAGCATGTTGGTCCTTGATTTTACTGCAGTTTGACATTACCTTTGTCCCTCA
>NW_021370364.1:0-1282 GCF_001605985.2 Dendrobium catenatum
AATGCACCAATGTCATGCTTGGTGATTTCTACTTTTAAATTAAATGTTCAAATGAATATGATCCATCACAATGTTCTCTGACAAAGTAGAAATGAATTTAATCTAAATGGTGATTGTAAGTAATTGTAGCCACAAGAATATGACTTTATAATAATTTGAATATGCCTTATAAACATCACAATGTTCTCTGACAAAGATAAAATCTCAAAAGATCATGACCCCTTATATATCATAGCATATATGATTTAATCACATACGTATATATTTCATCACATTATAATAGTTAAAGCATAATTAAGCATATGTCAAAATTATATAGTTTTCTATAATAGCAGGCAACAAAAAACTTACTAAGCAGATTATACTATTTTATGATTGTAATTGAACAAAAATATTATTTTTTAGCATGAAGATAAATTTTTATTCGATAAAAATATCGCAATTTTCAAAATCCATGTTGTAAAATTTTTAATTTTTTTTTAAAACATTCATAATCATAATTTCTATAATATATAAAAAATTATGCGATGAAAGTTTTATCAGAATAAATTTATTCTCATTTTTTGGTAATGGAAATAAAAATTTAATAAAAAATAAGATAAAAACTTCATATTTTGAAAATTAAGATATATATAGTGTGGTCTACCTTGATTTAGACAACTTTTTTAACTGGAGTATCTATTAAAAATGATCGAAAGTGGCCCAAAAATTATTTTCATCCTCTATTAATCCTTCTCCTCCCTCCTCAAGGCTTTTTTTATTTGAGTGAGAACATGCGGAACCACATGCTTAACCTAGAGGCGTCGCACTAAACATCTTAATGAGATGATCCAATTGACTCAAAGAGTGATTGTATCAACGTTCAAACAAGTCTATATCAAACACTTAAAAATATAATTAATTTTTTTAAATGTTATATGGGGGAACAAAAATCTCCAAATCTTAATGCTTATACTTAAGTTGAGCATCTCAATTAGACAAATTGAATGAGCTTGATATCACTTAATTACGATATCACAAAAGGCACTGATATGTTGAAAGAATAATCGAGGGAATTAATATGAGACATCTGATTAAGTGTTCCAATTTTTTTTGTTATATTTATTGAGCATGTCACTCATAAAAAGTTTAAATAAATCTCAACTCTACATATAAGTGCATATTGGCTTTATATTTAAGAGAGCTTATAGGCTTGAATAATCCCGAGGCTTTATTGGAAAACCACTTTGCAATTAATTTCATGGGGCCAACTATCATCAGACAACCATTGTCATTCCATTTT
>NW_021370365.1:0-238 GCF_001605985.2 Dendrobium catenatum
AAATATTAACTGATCAACTCTGAAGGATGCCACCCAAAAATTTCAATTGTCGGGACGGCTCTTCAGGAAGTACCATGCTAAATGAGTGTCAAAACTAAATCAAATTCAAAACACTTCGAACTTAAATTCACCAAAATCAAATCAATCTTCAAATTCAAACGCATTCAAATTCAAAATCCTCTAAATTCAGACCTCTATCTGAAATCACATTTTCAATCAACTTCAAATCATGTCAAAT
>NW_021370366.1:0-216 GCF_001605985.2 Dendrobium catenatum
TTTTCTGGCGGAAATAAATTTGGCAGAAATTTCATCAGGTTTTCTGATGGAATATTTATGGCGAATTTTCAATGGATTTTCCAATGGAAAATACGATGGGATTTCTCACAGATTTCTAACAAAATCTTGAATATTCCATAAAATATTTATTATGATTTTTTTAAAAATATTTATTTTGTCAAATTAAGTTAATTAAACTAAATATTGTTAAATTAA
>NW_021370367.1:0-208 GCF_001605985.2 Dendrobium catenatum
TCGTTCAGAGGAGAATCTGCCGGCAGCGGGTGTGCTGCCAGAAAATCGGCGACAGCCTGTCCTTTCACAGCACGAAGAGGAGTGAAAGTAATCTCAAATTGCAGTAATATCATAGACCAGCGGGCTAAACGTCCTGACAACGTAGGCCGGGTCATAAGATATTGCAAAGGATTAACTCTTGAGATCAAACTGATTGAGTGGGAGAGCA
>NW_021370368.1:0-264 GCF_001605985.2 Dendrobium catenatum
CCGTTGTCTGGTGATGGAGGTCGGAGTGACCATAGTAAGTGACGGAGGTTGGGAGGACTGTAGTTGACAGGAGATCGGGGTCTGAAAGACCGTTTTAGTAGGGCGGTACTCTAGTAGAACTCTAGGCGTCAGATAGTGGCCCAGCAAAAGTCTGGGCCTCCGGTGGTGTTGCGGCGAAGGTGATGGCCTCTAACGAAGGTGATGGCCTCAGGTGGTGGTCCGGCGAAGCTCCGGCGGTGGTCCGGCGAGGGTCCAGCGGTGGTC
>NW_021370369.1:0-1591 GCF_001605985.2 Dendrobium catenatum
ATTGAATTTTTTTTAAAATTTTTTATGATGGCATTTTTGGTAAATCTCAATCTACAACAAAAAAACTTTATTGTTGAATTTTTTTTAATTAAAATAAAAGTCTTAACATAAGCATGGCTAGGTTTACATTGTAGTATTAACTGTTGTAGTAACTTAATATTATTGCTAAATTAACAAAAAAAAAATCATTTTTTAATGAAAGTTAATCAATAACAATAGTTCTTATTATAAAAAAAAGCTTGAATAGATACATTTACTTCTTAAAAAAAACAAAATTATGAATCCATAAATTTCAGATGAATCCAAAACTATGAAATATAAAAAAGCTCAATTCAGAACCTTCCTCTTTCTCTAATTACATTTCATTTAGGGAAAAAAAAAACAATTCTTTCTCCCCAAAATACTATTACAAGCATCATTTTTAACAATGAATTATTAATGCATAATACCAACATGAAGATCTAATCATTTTCATTAGCAAATAAAACCTTGAACACTAACAAACTTATCAATCATAAAAGCTCAATGCAACACCTTCATTTTATTACAATAATAGAATTATGTTTCATTCAAATAAACAATTCATACCTCCCAATAAAATATTACAAGCCTCACTTCTTAAAAAAAGAATGTCAAATGTATATGATCACAATGAACATTCTATTTCTTTACTTGCAAATTAAACCTTGAACACTTGACTTAAATGCATATGACAACAATGACCACCTTTTTATTTTTTTTTTATTTTCAAATTAAACCCTGAACACTTAACTTTTAATGCTTGCTTTGGAATAGAGGTTTATGCTGCCTATCTGAAACCTTGAAGTGGCATTTGGATCCCTTACTGAAATAAAATTGAATCTGAAAGTTCGATAAAATTATAAAAAAAAACGGTCAGAGAAAGGAAAGTAATATTTTAAGCGCAGAAACTCAAAGAGTCTTCTTGAATTGATTTACCTGAACGCATTACAAAGCGATGTTGTTTCAACTCTGAAACTTCTGCGCTGGAATCGCTTCTCAAATAGCTGAGAACTCCGCTTGTCCAATACAGTCCAGCTAAGGCCTCCATCATTGCTTCCCTCAACAACCCTATTTAAGCAATGTGATTTTAATCAATATAGTTCTTGTTAGCTTTTATGAAAGTTGGAAATTTCATTGGAAAATGTGCTTAAAAAGCTGTAAATGAAATTAAGGGCCTGTTTAACATTTTTTTTTTCTTCATATCAGAGTACCAGAAAAAGGTCACGTAATGGACAAAAACAGTACAAACCCCTACTAGCATGTGGCGAATGTGGGCTGCTAATGAATAATTTATACTTTATTACATGGTATATTACATTGTACTACCATACTATAACTATACTATACTACTAACTAATATACTATAGTAAAGTTATAGTATGATAGTTAAAGTATAGTAGTAGTAGTAGTATATGCTATATACTACTACTATACTACTATTTAACTACTATACTATATACTACTATACTACTATATACTACTATATACTACTATATACTACTATACAATATACTACTATATACTATACTATACTATATTCTATACTATACTATATGCTACTATACTATAT
>NW_021370370.1:0-277 GCF_001605985.2 Dendrobium catenatum
TTTTATCCGCCTGTATTTTCCGTCGGATATGTACATCGTAAAATTCCGGCGTATATATCACCGGAATAATCTGTTAAGAAACGACGTTTTGGCTAACATATTTTGCGTCGGAGAGTGCGCTAAAGGTTTCTTGCGTCTTATAAACGTCAGAAGACATTTTTAGACGCACACCAAACCGGTGTACCAAAATCTGACGGAAATGTACCGGAAACCAAGGCCTTCTGTCAGATTTTGCGTGTTACCGGCAGATATGGTCTGCCGGTAATACCGTGTTTTC
>NW_021370371.1:0-298 GCF_001605985.2 Dendrobium catenatum
TGATTTTAAAATATAATAGGATACCTTACGAATAATGGAAGTGTCATGCTCCAGAATCAAATTTGATAGAATTATCTATTTTATCTTTTTAATTATTGACCAGAGCTTATATTAATTATAAACATAAATTAAGTTATCTTGCAAAAGCCATTGAATATCATATACCAAGAACTATTAAATATATATGTTATTCATCAAAATGGCATTTACAATAGCATGGAGATCATTAGCAATCACTAATCTATCAATAGCTTTTGACTATAAAAGAATAAAAGAAAATTGAACAAATTCATAAAAG
>NW_021370372.1:0-411 GCF_001605985.2 Dendrobium catenatum
ATATGAAACGATGACCTCTCGCGGAGGGAGGGTCAACCGGCCCAATGATATCTGTGCCCCAACTCTCGAAGGGCCACGAGGCTATTGTAGGGTGTAACACATTAGGAAGCTGATGTAAAACCACACCATGGACCTGACATTGATGACAGTTCTTTGCAGTATTCATGCAATCGTCAATCATTGTAGGCCAGAAGTATCCAAGTCTTTTAATTTTCAAAGGACCCGACTAATGTGCACCGCATAGTCCCGAATGAACCTCATTAATAATCTTCAGGGCTTCTCGCTGGTATAAATAGCGCAGCCTCATGTGATCGAAGGAGCGAGGGTATAACAAATTATTGACTAGTGCATATGATAGGGCACGTTTCTTAATATGGTTGGAGAGTGATTTATCCTGGGGAAGCTTCCCTT
>NW_021370373.1:0-322 GCF_001605985.2 Dendrobium catenatum
ACCAATTTGTTGACTTTTTGAAATATTACAGATTTCTAGAATTTAATATTTTTGATAAATACTAGGAGTCATTATGAGTTGAATGCAATTGAGTTTGTTCAATGTGGATTTTTCTGGAATTAGTTATGAGGTTTTAAAGTTTATGCATTTATTGAATTTTTGAAAAATCCTTAATTAAAGGCCCTTTTTGTGATTTTGCTCCAAATGAGATCCCAACTCCTTGAAATCATCTCCAAAGGTCAGGAATGACCCAAGGAGAGATTCCCAAGTGTTTGGAATTTTTTTTGAATTTTTAATAATTATTAATTAATTATATTAATTA
>NW_021370374.1:0-382 GCF_001605985.2 Dendrobium catenatum
AGTTTTAGTACAATTTTTTTTTATTTTTGTATTAAAATTCCGTTTTAGAAAGCAGTAAAAAAGCCGTCCCAAATGAAGCCTTAAGCTTTGTTTGAGACAGCTTTCTTACTGTTTTTGTTAGTATAAAAAATAAAAATAAAATAATTTTTAGTATACAAAATAAAATATTTGTACTAAAAAGTTACTTTAAGAAGCAGCAAGAAACCCGTTCCAAACGAAATCTTAGAGGTAAAAAATTACATGAAACAACCATGAGAGTTCATCTCAAAGAGAGATGCTGTAAAAGAATTTCTCTCATAAAATTTTGATACAAAGGATATAGATGAAGGTCTTATGTTATTGACCTAAAAATTCAAAGAGATAGATCTAATGGATATTAGGA
>NW_021370375.1:0-258 GCF_001605985.2 Dendrobium catenatum
TTCTTTCCAAACCAACAGTCATTGACTCCAAAGTTCAGAAAAATCCATCCCCGGTGATTGACAAAGGGGAGTCAATGTCAATATGAGGAAATACCTCATGACATCCAAATAACAACGCCACCGGATCTGTAACATTCATACAAGAAGACATAAGGCGTCTATTCCAAGAATATCCCCGCACGTGCACTATAAATTGTATACACATAGGTACACTAAAGGGTTATACAATCAATCACCCGGACGGGCCCCGGCGAGCGT
>NW_021370376.1:0-236 GCF_001605985.2 Dendrobium catenatum
GCCACATATTTCATTTGGAGAGAAAGGAATGAAAGAATGTTTAATTTCAAAACTAGATGCTCAACTACTCTTTCTATGCTTATCAAAAATGCTGTTGATGCTAAGATTATCAACTGGAAATCTGCGATTAATCTTCGAATTTCGTCACCTATTCTCGGTAATCTGGAACCGGGGCCTGCTGCTTGAGCCGTGATGTTGTCTGTTCTCATGTGGGAAAGTTTACTGTTATTGGTTTT
>NW_021370377.1:0-291 GCF_001605985.2 Dendrobium catenatum
AATTGACGCCGGTAAATTTCCGGCGTCCGTTCCGCCGAAAAATGACGCCGTAAACGTTACGTCGCATCATTCCGCCGGAACCTGCGCCGACAATGCCGGCGCAAAAAAATCCGCCGGAAATTCCGACGGTAATCACGTGTTTTCCCGTAGTGAACCGGTAAGCGGCATTTTTCCTGTAGTGAAATAGAAATTTTAATAAGAATGGTTCTTTAACTAATTTTGTCCCATAAAATACTAGTTTGCCCATTTTTTGAAAAAAAAAAAAGATTCAACTTTTTTAAGAAGGTATAC
>NW_021370378.1:0-223 GCF_001605985.2 Dendrobium catenatum
TGCCTATTCTTGTGTGGAATTGGGAAGATATTACTATATTTTTTTATATGAGTTTTATCAAGTCTAGGTAAGGCCATGACATTATATGGGTGATTATATAGTGATTGATAAAATCTACTCATTTATTGCCCATGGGATAAAATCATTTAGTTGATAAATTGACTCAGCTATATTTGAAGGAGATTGTTAGATTACATGAGATTCCTAAGGCTATCAATTTTTA
>NW_021370379.1:0-281 GCF_001605985.2 Dendrobium catenatum
TGTCCAGAAGAATCCTAAAAGCTGTTACAAATTTTCTAGCATTTCCACCTGCTGTCCACTGCTTGGGAAAGTTCCAGATTGCTGTCCTCTGTCCAAGAGTGCCCAAATCAGTAACAAAGTTATCCAGGGAGACCACGTGGCTGCTGTCCTAAATTTCTGCACCTCTTCCCAGGTGTTCCTTAGTGCGAGGAGGTTCGTGGTTGCTGCCCACTTCATTCCCAACTACCAAACAGCTTTGCCAGAACGCGTATCTCTCTTGTCTTTGGGTAAATTCGACACCC
>NW_021370380.1:0-209 GCF_001605985.2 Dendrobium catenatum
CTTTTAGAAATAAGCTAAGTCCTAGAGTTCTTGCTTTTTTATTAAATATTAGATTTTAGTTTACTGTATTTAGAGTTTTCAACATAAAGTTATGATTTTTAAATGTTTTGGGCCTAGTTATCGAACTATGGTTGACCGAGGAGTTGACCTTTATTATTTAAGTTGATTTTTAGAATGTTCATATTTTTAATAAATATTATATTTTAATT
>NW_021370381.1:0-254 GCF_001605985.2 Dendrobium catenatum
AACGGAAGAGGGAGAGATAGTCAGAGAAGACGGTATGCCGGGCGGGAGGGGCTGCAGAAAGTGTTAGACGGACGGCGGCGGCGTCTCGAAGACGATAATACGGTGATACTGATATATAGGGCATAAGGCATGGAAATGATAGGGCGAGGAATTGGGGATTCTTGCGATTTAAACTTTTAAGGGCTGTTTGGCAATTAGTAGGATTTAAGTTGAATATGATTTATTAAATCTTGTAAATTTGAATTTAGTAAATC
>NW_021370382.1:0-503 GCF_001605985.2 Dendrobium catenatum
AATGCAAGTTGCCGACTTTATCATCTAGGACGATAGACATATCATCCTGGCCGATTAGTTAAAATATGAGGAAAATCGTCCTGAATATCGCCCTGAAATGAAGCTGGACGATGTATAGTCGTCCCTGACGATCTTGTGATAGGCCCTGACGAAATCACCATTAATTGCTTTCCAAAATTGCTAGAGAAATTTTAGAAAAACTGTCCTGGATTGTCCTGGATGATATTTTATAGTCCAGGCCGATCCTTCAGGCCGATATCCCAAAATAAAAATTTCCTAAGTTGATCTGGAGGCAGATTCTTTCTGAATTGAGCCTATTGTCCTAGCCGATACAAAATCATCCAGGAAGATGTGTTTTGCATAATGACGGCTACTTTAATGAGGATGCCCTAATTAGGATTTCTTCTTTTGAACAGATCATCCCGGCCGATATAAGTATCGTCCAGGATGATGTTATCAAAAATAATAAACTCTAGGGAACAGTTAGAAACTCTTATACGTTA
>NW_021370383.1:0-300 GCF_001605985.2 Dendrobium catenatum
TATAAATACTCCCTTGAGGCCACGAAAAAAATACTCCTCTTCTACTTCTCCCTTCTTCCTCTATCTTTTTTACATTTGAGCCCTACCACTATCTTGAATTGGTGGCATCCCTTATCAAGTACAAGTGCTCCTCTTTTATGTAGAAGTTATAGTTTTAAGTCTTTCTATCTTTATCTTCTCATTTTCCTTATTACTTTAGAGGCTTTTCATTATTTTTCATAAGTGACATCCCCTATCTAAATTCAGTGATCTCTTTAGTGTATAAGGAACTTTCTCATCCTTTATTTTTTCTTCTCCTCT
>NW_021370384.1:0-1213 GCF_001605985.2 Dendrobium catenatum
ATATGCCATATAGTAGTAGCAATGGGCATGAGTATTGAAAGTTTGAAGGGTTGGAAGATTTAATATTTAAAATAGAAATTTCACCATCTTGCATTTAAAGCGGATGGTGGGGGAATGGATGATGGATCCGATCAAGATCCAATGGTTTTGTCGTCCCGAGCCATCGTGGACCCTGGTATACTTAGTCAGAGGAGGTAGTCGGACTAACCTGACGGAAGGATCCTTGTCGGCAGTCATTGATTGCTTCGTCCAAGGGCACCTTGTAGACCTGAGGTGGGTATTGTCTAAGGTGAAAAATTTGAATCCATCTTAGCTAAAAGAGGGCCTTGTGCCCTATTGATTATATCCTATTGATTCATATCTCAAGAATTTGAAGTCATTAGGAACGTATTGGCTCTGGCCATAACCAGTATTTCGTGGTGCCATTTGGCTGCAAAACCACTCGGTTCAGAGGGCCCCGAGTCATAACCGATTATCCCGTGGTGCCATTTGGTGGCAAAACTGCCGATCGAAGGACACATACCACGTCCTCATTGGTAGGAGATTATTTGAGAATAGATGCTAGTGATATTTTCGACTAGGCATTTGACTCTATGTGAGCTGAAGTTATATTTGAATTTGTCAACATCGATTAACTGTTGTGGATGGTGGATGAATTTTGCTTTAAGTGTTAATGGATTATTTTCAATTTTAAATATTTTTTTTGAATTTTAGGATTTTTATAGGTATTTTGGTGGAGCTTGGAAGGCATTTAAAATTGTTTGTGAACCCCTTCGGTTGAGATAAACATTATACACGGCCATCATCATGGTGTTTGGGGTCAGTTCTATTTCTAGATTAAACCTTATCAACTCTGTCAGGTTGTCGACAGAGGATAAGGTTTTGTTTTTATTAGTGAATGCGCTTGATTGTAGGCCTTGAAGGCCTAATATGAATGTATTAAAACAAATATATCAGTTTCCACGCATATTTATTTGATGGTTCAAACCTTGTCGACTCCTATTGATCCGTATAAAAGGATCGGGTTCGAACTTGAATTCACTTATTGACCCGCACAACATCCCTATACATCACGTGTACCAATAACACGCTCGTCGGGAACCATGCGAGTCTAATGATTGTATTTACTCCTTTAGTGTACCTATGTGCATACATATTACAGTGCATATGTGATGCTCCAGATATCAATAGTGAAAGGATTCGTCTGACATTC
>NW_021370385.1:0-4490 GCF_001605985.2 Dendrobium catenatum
TGAAGACTTAGACCTAAGCTAGAGACTCAAGAGAACTCTTAGGCCTGAAGCATGTGGAGCTCCACCCTGATAACACTGTCGACAAAACCTCGCTACCAGGCCACTGTTGTTGAACCTCTACCCAACCATTGCCATCAGACCTCAATTCAGTAGTCATCTCTAGTTTTTCATTTGACCTTCATCGCTTACCAATTATGGTCTCTTTGGCCACTATTACTCGGCAACTATGATGGTCAGCAATTACCGTTCTTCTGACCACCGTCACCCACCAAATATGGTCCATCCTACGACCATCACCGACCAACTACGGTCCTTGTGACCTCTGTCACCCGCCAACTAAAGTCCCTTTGACCTCCATCGCCGACCGACTACGGTCCCTCTGACATTCATTTCCCATAGACTATGATCTATCCAATCAATGTAGCCTGCGAACTATGATCCCATCGACCATCGTCCCTGGACTCCTATCATTTTGACCTTTATAGTCTTCCTACTACATTTCTTATGGCCACTATTACCTGCTGATTAGGGACCAACTGACCACTGTTGCCCGTCGACTACGGTCCCACTAACCACTATCTCCCATAAACTACGATCGATCCCATGAAGCATCGTCTCCCACTGATTAACATCCCTCTGACCATCGTCGCTTTTCTACGGTCCTTATGACCTCCATGCCTACTGAGTACATTACATTCTTCCTCAGTCTCCCGTCAATGATGATCCCCCAACCACCATCATCCACTGATTATGGTCCTCCAACCACCATTTTCCACCCACTACAGTCCCTTTGACCACCACCGTCCAATGACTACAATCCCTCCGACCACCATCTCCCTCCAATTGTGGTCCCTAGGACCATCGTCGCCAGACTATAATCCTATAGACCAAACCAATAGGCTAACATCCTCTTAAGAACAACTCTCATGTCACCAGATTCCTCGAACTCCAAACAAGTAATGTGTGTCTATAGTTCTTCCTGCCTCTATCTGACTGTGTAATGTGCTCTATATGATGTATATTGAGCCAACACCTTCCCAGAGGAAGGGTATCATTTATAATCAACAACAAACACTAGTAGAATTATTTAAATATGATTAGGCCCCATGATTTTCTCTTATGTAGGGTTTTCCATGTAAAAATCTTGGAGTCTCTTATGCTCTTGCTCTCTCTTATTTGTGTGTGTGCTAGATCTTCGTATAAAGCTAGGACACTAAACTCAATATCTCTCTACCACTATGAATGTTCTATCACACAACAATATTTTAACTATATATCCAATTTTCATATTATGACTTAATTAATAATTTGCATTAGAATGGAGAACTTTATTTTTTAATTGATTAAATTTATAAAATTGAAAATGAAAAGAAAATTATTAAATTCTAAATACCAAAATCTTTATTTTGTAAAATTAAATAAACTTTAAAGAGAGCAACATAACAGAAACTTAAATGTTAATTACATATAGTTAAAATAAAGGTGAATGATTTACAATCCATTTTCTTTTTTTTTTTTGGTTAAAACCCACCGACGGGCTTACAAGGGCTTTACGCGTCTAAATAAGGGTATAAAAATTACAGAAGTCCTAAAGGGAATTCTAAGCCCGTCTAAACGGCTCATTTTGAGAGCTCACAATCAATAAATGCGAAAGAAAACCTAAGAGCCCGAATTCCCTGCTAAAAAGACAAATAAACAAATTGAGCACTAATAACATCTAATAACCCAACAAAATAAAAGCACAGGGAAGAGAAAAACCAAGACAGCTTAATCTACCCCACTTCAGGCACTGAAACCCTGCCACAAACGAGCGCTTGATGCTCCAGAAACCTGCACACCAGGCAAGCAGAGGTACATATAGAAAGTTATTAAAGCCCATCAAACAAAAAGAGCCCCGAAACGAAAAACACAAAGCAGCTGAGGAAAAAAAAACTCCCTGGAAGCGAAAGCAAACAGCCCAACCGAGGTTTGCTCATCCCAGCCACACCCAGCACAACCCCTCAGCCAGCAGGGGCGCAATAATAATAGCAATGCAGGAGCTAAACGATGAATACAGCCGGCACAACCATCCAAGGAAGAAGGCAGCAGAGAACAGCAACTCAAATACACTACAACCAACAACCGAAAGGAAGAAACACTCCCAAATAACATGAAAATGCCGATAATTAACCCAAAACTAGGGAACTTTCCTCATATGCCAAATGATCAAGCCTTCCGAATACTGCATTGGAAGCTTAGCAAAGTTTAAGATCAATAATATTTCAGTAAACCTTGTATACCTCCAAAAGCGAGCCATGGCACTGGCACAGCATTAATCTCAGTCTACGCGCACATTATAAGACTTCCAAGGAATTTTAGTTAAGACCATAACGCCTTCTACGAATATAAAATAATAAGCTATGCACCACAGTAGTACCATGCACACACCTAGCAAAACAGATGATCAAATGCTAAAATTATCTCCAACAACCACTCATTTACTACATCCAGGCTAACACAGAGGGAAAGCCGTAAAGCACAGCGCACCACTAAAAAACCTTTCTCACGCACTAATTCAGAAACCGCCCAACAACGCCAGCAAAGCCAACAATCGAATCATCCCTTCAGAATTCCTGATTAAGCCCGTCCAATACACCACTGGTTTCTTCAACCAACAGCATGAATGAAATAGTGGTCAGCTTAAAACAATTAGCCATTGGGAGAGAGACCAATAAGTATGAAACTAATTTAAAATTTAACTCTCGGAGCAACAATTATCCTAGCAAGTCCGAAAAACTCAAACAGAAGAAGTATTGGGTTGCAAAACTTTTAATAGGATAAAGATTAGCACGAATAACCAGAGCGAAAAAGGGGTTATTCCTTAATTCTCGCTATAATAGTAAGATTGGTGTCATCTTTCGCATTTTTATTAAACCGCGAGAATCATTAACGAGCTAACCAAATAACCAATGATAAGTTGTTAAGATGGAATAACTATTAACGGATATGCTCGCCGCGTTCACTCTCACACTAGGTACCAACTCTCAGCATGAAAACACAGAACAGGCAGGCCTGCCACGCCCATTAACATGAAGAAATCTCCCCCCAAAAGAAATTGCCAAAACCTTAAACCGCAATAGGAGAAGAAACAAACACATGAATTAAATCGTCCTAAGTTAGCACAACATGGTGACATTAGAAGTAATAAATAAACCTTTTTCAGCCTCAGCATAATCATCGGTAAGAAACAAAATTTCTTAAGAACTCTCTCAATTAAAGGACGGAACCGTGGTCCGGAATGGCTCTTATCACATCATTTAAAAAGACTTAGAAGACAACTTAATATTACGAACACATGCCAAGCTTGTTTGGTAAGAGAAAACGGACAAATCTTTAGTAAATTTACAAAGCAAAGCATCTTTAGCACAACGATTTAATAAAAAGTATTGGTATATCAAGTGATAATGTAATCCGGAATAACATACGAATAAGCTTATCCCACATCCCAACCACTCCAAGAAAGAAAAAAATACTTTAACATGAGCTGCAAATGTATTCAGATGATAGGGAAGATCATCAATAGAAAATGCCAGTTAATCCACCTATCTTGCCAAAAAAATGTTACCATTCCCCAAGACCCCCAGCAAGCCTATGGGGCTTTCAATGATCCACTAACTTTAAGCATTCGAGTGCCAAACTTGAGAATACATATTAGACATAAGAACAACATGGAGGGATGAGAATCCCCCCACAGTACTATAGAAAGTCATAAAATTAGCCAGCATAACGACTATTAACCTTAAATTATACATAATTTAAAGAGAAGGCAGTAGCCATATCAAGCCATATGACTTGCAAACAAGATCCCTTCCGATAAGTACCTACCCAACTACTTGGAAACCAAGTCGATCCAAAATGGATTTTAGAAATTGTTAGAGAACGAACCTCTCCGTAAATATAGATTTGTTGGAATTAATCCTATCAATCCTCAAAACAAACCCGACTTAGTAGGAAAGCACACTGAAAAGAATAAACCGGGAAGAAGCAGCACACTTTTAATAAGAACCATGACCTTACCGTTTCGCCGTAAAAATTATCTCGTGCATTCAGGAATTTAGAATCCCATAGACATCTCAATCTATTGGACTATAGGAATTTAAATCTATTGGGGTGACATAATAAAACGAAAAGAACTTCTTTTTCTACCTTTATATATCAAAGAAGATCCCTAAATAGATTGTGTGTTTTTTCTAAGCCCCGGCAAACCTAGCTTGGGAATAACCGGTAACTCTCCTTGATAACCCTGCAAAATCCGTATTATGTCGAGACGTTCTTAGAAATAACAAACCACTCTTACCTTTATTAATTAGACATAGACCGCCCTCGACAAGCCCCTTCAAATGATTAAGGCTCAGCCTCAAACTCACCTTAGAAATACCATGTTTTGGAGCATTCAATGGGAAAAAAAAGAAATCATTCACAAACATAAGTTGGAAATCTTAGAGACGGGA
>NW_021370386.1:0-230 GCF_001605985.2 Dendrobium catenatum
AGAACTTCCCCCTCCCATACAATGTCATAAACCAACCGAATAAAATTAAAAAATGGGATAGGTTCTATTATGCTAGTTTTTTGATCTAAGTTTTTGAAACTTTAAAAAATTTTTATCCAATTTTAACTTTAAAAAGAAAGAATAATCATAGGGCTACTAATATTATCTAATATACTTAAATTAAATTTATCAAGAAAATTCATTTTTCTTTATTTATCATTAATATATAT
>NW_021370387.1:0-225 GCF_001605985.2 Dendrobium catenatum
TTCTTTTGCATGACTACGAACTTTTTCGTATGAAACCACATGAATCAATTTCTGACATGTACACTAGGTTTACTCAGATAGTTACTTCACTACATGCATTATGAAAAGAACTTTCAAACTATGAAAAACTAAACAAAATTTTGAGATGCATGCCTTCGTCATATGATGCTAAAATCACTGTAATTACGGAATCTAAAGATTTGAACACTTATTCTATTGATAACT
>NW_021370388.1:0-628 GCF_001605985.2 Dendrobium catenatum
TTCGGGTCCTTGATTCGGACCCATTTAGGCTCGGATTCGGTCGAATTTGATGTCGTTGGGTTCGTATTTCCGAGACGCTCAGTCTGACTATAAGCTCGCTGAAATCAGAGTTCGAATGCTCATGATTTTAATTTTTAAAGTTTTTGGTTAGATTTTGCCTCGAGATTCGTGATTGATCAAGATAATTTTTTGAAAATATATCATTATTAAATATAAAATAGTCATAAAATATTTATAAATACGTGTGCCTAATATAAAAAATATGTACATCATATATTTCTGCTGGATAAAATTAGTGTATTTTTCATAACTTTTTAAAGAAATATTGGTATGCGGATAGAAAGATCAAAAAGATCACATGCAGTGGAGAATCCAAGAAAAAGGAAACGTCGCTATCATCCAATTGCCAGCACCGCAGGCAATGCGGGTTCACGGGCTTCTCGGCGCTTAGCGTCCAAAGTCCAGCACACTCTAATTAAATATTCAGTTAAATCATTTCTAATTACTAAAAAAAACTTTTGCTACTAATTTATGTAATAATAAATGCTAAGTTTTTTAAATATTTTTTTTTAGGATTTTTATATATAAATAACACCTAAACTATTGAAAATTTAACATCTAAATTTCT
>NW_021370389.1:0-283 GCF_001605985.2 Dendrobium catenatum
ATTTTTCTTTCTCTTATGTGAGACATGGCCAATTTCAAAAAGTTCATAAATATAATCAATAATCAGTTGGGCTTCATCTATTAGTTGGCTTGTCATAATCAAATAAGCCACCATGGAAAGAAGAGGGGTGATATTTTCTCGATCCCCAGCTTTAGAAATAATGGAGGTTCGAAGAACATGCTGAATGGTTCGAGCATTACGATTAAGAGTGGACACCTTAGGTAAATGAACTTCATTTCCAAACTATCTAATAACCTCATTTATCACAGTCCTGTCAAAATTG
>NW_021370390.1:0-224 GCF_001605985.2 Dendrobium catenatum
TTGTTCTCCTGAATCACGCCTCTACTGACTGGATGGCCTGCTGGTTTATGCCCGTTCACAATCTCAGAATTTTGGTGTCCCTGGACGGTCATTTTTGGCAACCAGGGGCTGGCATTTTGAAGGATGATGGTGATGGCAATCCTACTCTTCTCCCCTTGGACGGCCTGGGAGCGGTTTCACTTCGGCCACTAGGGGATCTGTTCATCCACAAGGATGATTTTGGC
>NW_021370391.1:0-267 GCF_001605985.2 Dendrobium catenatum
AATAAAAAAATATTTTATTTAAAAATATTAAAAATTATTTAAATAACAAAGAAAGATAAACAATTAGAAGGATGAACAGGCATGCGTTCACCAAGTTACATAGCTTATTTTTATTATTCCTTGTTTAAGCAAGTCTTTACCTATGGGAATGGGGTCGACCACCTAACCTATTAGTGTACAGTTCTTTCTTAGGAGAGGCCTTTTCCAAAAGATAAAATTTACTTTTAAGCTTTTTTAAAATTTCAAATCATATGGATTTTGCTTATA
>NW_021370392.1:0-226 GCF_001605985.2 Dendrobium catenatum
GTAAAGATTTAGTTCAAGTGAAGTTCATTAAGGTCGAATGTCAAAAGGTGTTTTTATTTGAAGAGGAAATTTAACAAGGATGGATGAGATATTTTGCTAAACTTTTCTAGATTGTGAGAATACAATTGATTTTACTGCCTTAGCATCATACATGAAAGTATAGATTTTTATTTTTATCAGTGTATTAGTAAAACTGAAATTTGAGAGTCTTTACAGAAAATGAAGT
>NW_021370393.1:0-212 GCF_001605985.2 Dendrobium catenatum
TTTGGGGGGGGGGGGGTTGAAAGTTTGTTTCGAGTCTACAAATAAATTGGATTTTCTTTTGTTTATGCTATTAAAACCATGCTCTATGGTCTAACAAAAGTTTATATCTATGAAGATCCTTGACTATGTGTTGGAGATTTGAAATTTATGTGAACAATGTTTCCTTATTTCATAGTTTTAATTATATTTTATTTATTTAAAATATTTTTGTG
>NW_021370394.1:0-473 GCF_001605985.2 Dendrobium catenatum
CTTAATAGGCCGAACGAAAAAAACTCCCGTATGCTCTCCCTCAGATCTCTTCCCGTTCCTCTAGAAGGATCGCATGCCTTCAGCTGTAAAAATCGAATCCAAATGTCTATTCTACCCTCGCGTAACTTTAATCTAATGGCCTAGATGTGGATTTTCACTGCCCTTAAGGCTTGAAATTGCTGCCTACAAGAGGTGGTGGGAAAAAAAAATAGAGCAGCTGCTAATTTTCCGCCTCTGCATTTTGAAATTTTCTGATTTGGGAGGATGTAGGAGTATGGATGCAAATTAGTCAAGTCAACTTGCGAGCTGGTTAGGATTTAACTTTGTAATAAGTTAGATGAGTCGAGCTCGAACATAATTTCGAGCTCGAACAAGCTGCTGCTCGACGAGCTGACGAGTCGAGCAGCTCAACGGGGTAGCTCGTGGGCGGGAAATTCAAATTGATGGAGCTCGCGAGCTGGAAATTTAAGTCG
>NW_021370395.1:0-293 GCF_001605985.2 Dendrobium catenatum
AGAATTTTCAAACTTTGAAATAGTCAATAAAATTCTAAGTTGTTTACTTGACAAGTTTGATGCCAAAGTTGTTGCTATTTGCGAACCCAAAAATTTGAATGAATATTCTATTAATAATTTGATTGGCTCACTCATTACCTACGAGCAATATTTGGGTCAAAGACTTTTGGATGCAGGTGAAACAATAATGCTAAAAGCAGAATACATGGAGAAAAAGTTGCTTAGTTGGTGAGGAAAGCGATGACTTAACAAGCAATTTGAAAAGTCCACTAAAGCACAAGCATAAGCATCAA
>NW_021370396.1:0-525 GCF_001605985.2 Dendrobium catenatum
TTTTTTTTGATGTAATTAATTTTTTAAAATCTAAAAATTTTATTTTAAAATAGATTTTCTTATTATTATGATATTTGCAAAAATTATTTTGAAATTAACTTAATTTTGCTAATTTTAAATTGAAATTAAGCTATTTATATTTATAAAATTAATTTCAAAATTTTATATGTTAAAATTCTAAAGCTTTGAGTGAATCATAGAATTTTAAACATAGCTTGAACTTATGTGAATAGAATTGTTAGGGAAGGATGAGGGAATAATCGTTCACTAATTCATGTATTATATATGTCAATTACTTTAAATACTTTCATATTTATGATGCACACACATGCACATAGCTTAGGCTCTTTTAGATTTAGGAATTAATTATGTTTTTTGAGCATTTATATATGAATGTCTAAGGGTTCTTTAAACTTTGATTAAAGCCCTTCCAACCTAGTGACACCTCAAAGATAAGAGTTAAGGATATATTTTAAAAAATTTAGAAAAATTTTAGAATTTAAAATAAATGTCCAATAGGGATAA
>NW_021370397.1:0-1374 GCF_001605985.2 Dendrobium catenatum
TGATCGTCGAATTCACATCCAAAGCCTTATCAAAGAATGATGTATCTCCCCAAAGGGAGATAACACTTTTCAATGATAATTCTTCGAATGTAATAACAACGATCATTCTTTAACTTTTCCCAAAGAAATCTAAGAAGATTTTAAAAAGATTCATTTTGAAATCAGGTGCTTGTGGTTTCAAATCTCCTACGAGCACAAGCCCTCGTAGTTAATTACATCGATGGGAGACAGAGTCCCCTACGAAAACTCTCGATTAAAATAGTAATAAAATTTTGTTAAATTTTTTAGGAGTGATATAAAAAACGAATAGGATTTTTGGTAAATCAAAAGGGAATGGATCAAGATTGAACATTTATTAACAGAATCGAGGGAAGAGAGGTAGGGGACACCTTGAGATTCCAGAACCATCCGGAAGTGTCCCAACTTAATCTAAGTGTTGGGCTTTATGATTTAGGATTGAAATAAAACTTTAATTGAAGTTGAGCATCTTATTAGAAATTTGGGATTATATTCCCGAAATTTGGGGTCTTATAACCGAAATCTGCCCCGGATCCTAAGTCTAATTTGGACACTAGACCACAGTCGTCCGAACCTAACTAATGCAATGCAATGCCTGGACTTACCCCGGTCTGGATTGGGGAGCCAGCTAACCACCTAATTGATTTAAAAAGAGATGAGTCCGATCTTTTATGAAAGAGTGGTAGGGACGTTGTACTAAAGTTTTGGAGAGTTGGGGCCGACATCTAGAAATTTTCCTAATTGGCCCCTCCGACTTATCTTGGGTGCTAAAATGCTAAAACTGATGCAATTAAAATTTTGACTCTTTTAATTTGTATTTAATGCAATGCATGCTGGTCGACAACTTACAAATCAAATATGCTTGAAATTTTAAAAACATGCTTCTAAAATAATTTTTTAGAAGACTCGACTTCCATAGGTCCAGCACCTCGTCCTCGTAGGTCAGACTATCCGGACTCTACCCGCAGGCAGGGAAGGGTCTAAATCAAGGAAAGAATAATGCAAAAATATGCATGCGACCCCGGGGTCGATCCCCGGCTAATTCGCCCTAGATTCGTTATCTTTGTATGTTATTTAGACTCACTAAAATTTTTAGACATTTAAGATTTTGAGTAGAAAAACTTTCACACCCTCACGAGTCTCACGTATCCAGGCAAAAATAAAAGCGGCACACAATCATCAAAAAACTAAGAAAAGCAAACAGTCCTAAAATCAATCAATTCATCACATAAAATATTAATTAATCAATAAATGTCCATAGGCAAAGTTGCCTTGCTTATTACAAACCAGAATTTTGTAGAAAGTAAAGTGGTCGGGCCCCACTGACAACAACCCAGATTCTAAACCTAGTAATGA
>NW_021370398.1:0-291 GCF_001605985.2 Dendrobium catenatum
TTATGCAAAAACCCCGTCATCAAAGGATCAAAAGAAGTCACTAAGAGACAGAGAGATAGTGGATAGAGTGGACAAATGGATGGAAGCCAATGAAGCCTTCGATTTCTCACTCACTGTGCAAATCAAAGAGAAATCTAAGGTGATCAATGAAGAATCTGAAGAAGAAGATGATTTGGTCGATTCAATTGCAACTCCTACAGAAGCAAAGATTTCTCCTGACCTAGTTAAAACTCCTATAACGGAGACGGTGGATAAAGATCTGGAAGTGACATCCATAGAATTCAAAATTGC
>NW_021370399.1:0-821 GCF_001605985.2 Dendrobium catenatum
ATGAACGAGATTTAGCTCAATTGAATGCAAAATATTTAAACTATTTTTTGTGCTTTAAAATCTAAGGATTACATGCGTGTCTCCTCTTGCAAAATTGGTAAAGAAATTTGGGATAAATTATGTATCACATATGAAGGCACTAATGAAGTTAAACAATCCCGTTTGAATATTCTCTTGCATGAATACAAACTTTTTCGTATGAAACCACATGAATCAATTTCTGACATGTATACTAGATTTATTCAGATAGTTATGTTAACACCAATTACCCCGAGCTTGAGATTTTGATGATGCCAAATAATGGGTGTTTTAGAACAACTTTTCATTGAATATCATTTTATTTGCTATTGTCCTTGAGTACTAACATTTCAGGAAGATCACAAGTGACTCAGGATGAAAGGAAGACTCAAGAACGGGTAGATTAGGAGTATGAGTCAGACATTGTATTTTTCTATTTATTTTATTTTTATTTTATTGTGTTTGGCCATAAAATGCATAAGAGTAAGAGCAACACTGCATACACACAGGGGAAGAGTTTGTTTTTTAAATGCAAAATGTATTAGAATTTCTTCTCTGGAGATCGTACTGTACGGTTTTAATTCGTATCGTACGATCCGAGCTATGTAGACGATTCTGTGAATAGATCGTACTGTGCGAATATATTCGTACTGTATGATATGTTCAGATCCAAAACCCTAGCTGTAGTTTAGTTTAACTAAGTGATTTTGCACCGTTCATTCTGTACGAATAGTTTCATACTGTATGATCTATTTTAAATACTTATTTAAATTAACCCGTGATTAGTGCATGAAATTCAGGCC
>NW_021370400.1:0-282 GCF_001605985.2 Dendrobium catenatum
TTCCCAACCGCCTGAACGTACACTTCAACCTATTTGCTCATTAGACTACCGTAATCCCAAGCGATGAACGACCCCCCTTTGGCTTCTACGACACCAAACGACTTCTCTTTCCTCCTACTCTTCGTCTTCCATCTGAAAGCTTTTGTTAAGCCGCACCGAATAGAGCAGGGAAGATGACAAGAAAAGAAATAAAGTAAAGATCGAAGAAGAGAAATTATATTTACTTAACTATTACACTAGTACAAAGTCTATTATATAGACTGAGAGCATAGCCTAAGGCAA
>NW_021370401.1:0-238 GCF_001605985.2 Dendrobium catenatum
TACAGGACTTGACTCAAGAAATCAAAATTACATCAATGAAAAAATACAGACCATTTACAACATAATATTATTCAACCAAATCTTGAGCTTTGATTCTTTGTTTGATGTTAAAAGGTATTCCTGAAATGTTATTATACACAAAAACAAATATAGAATAAAAAATACTATGAGATATAAAAATGTTTGTTATCATCAAAAACATAAAACTAGTGAGCTCGAGTTATAACAAAAAGCATTT
>NW_021370402.1:0-1739 GCF_001605985.2 Dendrobium catenatum
TCTCTCCTCGCTGACGAGATTGACCAGAAGTTTGCTTCGAGAAATTTTAAAGCAAGGTGTTCTAACTCGGGAGCTGACTCGGTTTCCAACTCGCCATGTTTACGGCCTAGCTCACTAGATTAGATTAAAAAATGAAATGATTGAATATTTGCTATAGACACCGCTCTCCTTAGCCTGTTGATTGAGAGCTACGGCTTTCAACTAAGATGTCTAGGATTCGAGTCTATGTGTATGCGCTGTGTGTTGTCTATAAATTTGCTATAGATTTGTAACAACGAAAGTTCGGTCTAAACCTTATCTATTTACTTGCTTGTAACTTCTATTTAAGGAATTAAGGGAGAACATGATAGGATCTTCAAAGATTTTTTTTTTAATATCTTATAGGAAATTTTGGCCTAGGTGAAAATGATTATTGTTTATAAGCTCCCCATATAAAAAATTAAATCAGATGATTTTTACAAGTTAAAAGGCTTTGTGCAACAATAATGTTTTGCTTATGAAGATGTGTTCTCCCTAGCAATTAAGCATCCTTTTACTCATGTTTACTTGCCACTTATAGCACACTATATATGGTTTGATTTTAGAGCAACTTGAATTCTTTCATGGAGAATTACAAAGAGATACTCATATGTTACAGCCACCTGGATATGGCCTCAAAAGACTTAGTTTGTAGATTGGGTGTGAAACTCTTTAAATAAAAAAAATTAAACTCTTAAACATCGAAGCACCTTTTGGAGTAATAGTTGAAATTGCATTAATAAACTCAACAATTAAGTGTGCTCATCTCAGAGAAATCCTGTGATGGGTGACATCCTAGGAAGTTACAAGCATGAAGTTTGTCCCTAAACCTTAACCAGCCCAAACTCTTACCTATCAATGTATTATCCCCTTTGGACTAAGGGCTTCACGATTTTGTCATGTTTGTGTAACTTCCCAAGAGGTCACCAATTCTAAGATTTCTCTAGGATGAGCACGTTTAATTATGAAACTTTTTAATAAAATTCAAATCATTGCAACAAAAGGCGCCTTGATGCTTATGAGTTTAATTTTTTTTACTCTAGGGGTTTCGCGATCTCCCCCACTTAAGTTATTAACATCCCCGTTAGTATCTTTATCCCAGAATCATCCAACATGCAGATAAGATTCTAGAGGTGACCCCTACAAGTTTAAGTGGTGACTCCCGCCGCTTAGCACTTTGTCTGATATAGGATTCAAAAGGTGGCTTCCATGGCGTAGCACATTGTCTTGTATGACACTTAGTTCCCATCTTTTATATGATTGTTAGTTGTTTTCACTAGATATAGATTTAGTACTTTGATAATTGATAGAAGTTTTGATTGATTAATTAAAAAAGATAAAATAAATAATTATTCCAAATTTGTTCTTGGGGCGTTACAAGAAATACGTTGGGTGAGGTCGTTTTTGAAGTACATTTTGTCATCTTCCACTTTTAGAAGTGAAAGATGAGGTAGATATTGTTAATTTGGAAATGTTTTTAAATCTAAAATTAGATTTATGTTGAAAAGCTTTAATGGCTAATTATTGCATTGATTAGAGAGTTAATTATTTTCCTAATTAGTTGATTTGATTTATGCATTAGTTAGTAAATATTTGATTGGCCTTAACTAGGAGACTTAATTAGTACAATATTTGAGAGATCTGACATGATTAGATCTTTGCAATAATCTTATTTTATTTTTAGATCTTAATTTTCAAATATTTAAATATGGTTTAAGGGC
>NW_021370403.1:0-300 GCF_001605985.2 Dendrobium catenatum
ATATATTATATTAATATTCAATATATCCTTAAATATTTAAAAATGTGCATGAGTTCTTATTTTACAAAACATGATATTATTTTTGTTAGAAACATGGTCTAATTTTTATTGTATTAGATAGTTTTGATTCTGTAGATATAAATTGATAGGTTATATGGCTCATATGGATTTCATTTGAAGTTATAATGAATTTCCAAACATTATCTGATTTAAATATAATCTGCTGCTAGCCGTTTTTGCTCTATTTGGAATGTATATGAAGATTTTTTGACCTTCCCATATGGCTAGCCATTTTATAGC
>NW_021370404.1:0-253 GCF_001605985.2 Dendrobium catenatum
AACATAATCATAATTTTATTTGACTATTATTTTTCCTTACTTTTAATAAATAATTGTATTAGGAAGCAGTTTTACGCAACATCTTAAAAAAAAATGTATTTTATCTCTAACATCTTTACATTCAACTTTATAAAAATATTACAATAACTCCAAACGGACCTTTAGACATTTATATTTTGTTGAATTAGACTAACAATCATGCTTTATTTGATCGATGTCAAAATTTATATGGCCTAATGTAAATTTAATTTTA
>NW_021370405.1:0-491 GCF_001605985.2 Dendrobium catenatum
AAGAAAGAAATTCAACTTGATGGATTTCTTTCATGCCCGAGTCTGGTTTTAGACTAGCCATGTTGATGTACACGTTTCACTTGACTCAGCCACAAAGTGAAACGTGTACATCAACATGGCTAGTCTAAAACCAGACCCGGGCATGAAAGAAATCCATCAAGTTGAAATTCTCTTTCTAGTGGCTTGCACTTCTCTTTCCATTTGCTTGAAAAGAATGGGCGCATAACTCTTTTTTTCTACCGATGTTTTTTTTACTTGACTTCTGGCCTCCGGCCTCCTGTGTGATTTTTCGGGAGTTGAGTTGGAGTCAAATAATTTCCGTGGTCAATCTACTCAACAGTTGAGAACCCAAATTCGGTCTATGTCCGGACTGCTGCGATGCTCACAGGTCTTCCTATTTTCATTCAGTCTGTTCCGCTCATCTCTGACTTATCTTATTCAGTCACTTGGAGATCAGCTTATTGAGTACATTTCCCGGGGTTTGGTTTCAA
>NW_021370406.1:0-250 GCF_001605985.2 Dendrobium catenatum
TATGTTTAGATTGGTTTGAAAGGATGATCAATATTGATCCCCTTGATTTTGAATCGTTTACTAGGCAATTGAATGTTTTAATTATATTAGAATTCAACGATTTTAGGCTCTTTGGATTCGTCTTGTTGAGCTACTCAATTCGAATATAAACATGTCATGTTTGGAAATTGTTTAATCATCCAATTTATGGTTTGAACCTTCCAAAGGCGCTTTGAGTCTTCGATTTGGACCCATTTAGGCTCAGATTGAG
>NW_021370407.1:0-418 GCF_001605985.2 Dendrobium catenatum
GTAGTTTTACTTGTTGTAGTCTCTTACTATAATTTTGAATGGCTTAGCATGTTGGTTGGTAGTTAGCCATTTTGTTTATTTTGAAAATATTTTTTGGAATGAAAATAGAAAATGTTTAGAGGCGCTTTATGTCTTTGAAGATTTCATTGAATAGTATTATTTACTTGAAGAATGATTAGTTACTTATCTAAACGTCCGATCTCGTTCCCGCCTCGTATCTACGAGCTAACCGGGCCGGGTCGTGACACTTGCTTACAAAAATTTTTTTAAAAGAAAAAAATAATAAATACCTTTTTGCAAAAACACCCATGCACGCTTTTCTTAGCGTGGTGGGGGATCAAAAATTACACGGCCGCGGTGTCCTCGAAAGAAGGCACCTATCATACACGCTTTTCTTAGCGTGGTGGGAAAGGCCCAG
>NW_021370408.1:0-924 GCF_001605985.2 Dendrobium catenatum
AGAAACTCTACTTATTTCCACCTTTCCCATGCTCATCATCACCCCATAGCCTCCTGTATCCACTAACTCCATCATCCCAAGCAGCTCAACGATCTGGGTGAAAATGAAATTGTGAGCTTCCCCACTATCTATCAACTCCACCATCTCACGGTCAGCTATCTCTCCTTTCACTTTCATACTGTGACTCAGAGTGAATCCCATTATAGAGTTCAGAGAGACTTCTGTCACATCCATATGCAACTTCTCCTCCTCCACTTCAGACCTGCTCCCACCTTCCTCTTCGTCTTTACAGACAAGGAGAACCTGAAGAGTTCGGTCCTTGCACTTATGCATCGGCATGTACTTCTCATCACATCTGAAGCACAATCCCTTTGCCCTCTTCTCCTGTATCTCCTTCTCCGTCAGCTTTTTGAACTGTCCCCCATTTCCCCTTCTTACAATTTTCTCTTTTGGCACTTCCTTCAGACTCCATGGTGCTGCCCCTTTTGAAGGTAAGAAGGTGGTAGTCATCATGTATGATCCCCCTAATAGTTTCCTCGAGCCCCTCTTTCTGATTTCTTTTGATCTTCCACCAACTGCGCCAGCTCCATAGCCTTCCCTAGGTTCCTCGGCTCCAGCACTCTGACTGTTATTCGTATCTTAGGTTTAATCCCCTTCATGAAGTTCCCTTTCAGGGCTGACTCCGTAATATGATCAAATCTGCTAGCCAAGTACTCAAACTTGTTATGGTAATCTGCCACAGTCCCCTCTTGAGTCAAGGCAAAGAATTGCTCATAGAAGTCTCCCCCCCATCGACTCATAAACCCTCTAATAAGCAATCTTTGAACTCTCTCCAGCTCCGGATGGGCTCCCTCATGTCACGCCACTGATACCATGCCAAAGCTTTTCCTTCCAAACACAATCCCGCCACCATCAGCTTCTCTT
>NW_021370409.1:0-205 GCF_001605985.2 Dendrobium catenatum
TTCGAAGAAAATATTTTTTTTTCTAAGTTGTTGTAGAAAAGAACTTCTTAGCACAAACATTAGCAGCCAAATAAAAATTATGTTTGCATTCTAAAAAATTGTCCCTAATGAAGCCTTAAATTTATAACCAACTTTCTAAAAAGCTATAGTCATTCTATACAGACGCTAAATTATTCATCAATTTATAATGTATAAAGGATATTAA
>NW_021370410.1:0-323 GCF_001605985.2 Dendrobium catenatum
TATATATATATATATAACATGTAAAAAGTTACATCGTGAACGTTTTACAGGTACAAAGTTATTTCCACTTTTGTGCTAAATAATAGTTGATAAAAGCATATAATGGAATGATCAACATGAATATGACTGATAGATAATTGATGCTTATTTTACTATATAACACAAAACATTAATTGATATACTCTTTTTAATTTTGTTATAGATTGATATGTTCCTTTTGTTGATTTAGATACTCTTATTTTGTTGATCATATTGGTTTCTATTTGTGACTGATATTAATTGTATATATTGTTTACCATTTATACTAATATTTCATGTATTGA
>NW_021370411.1:0-320 GCF_001605985.2 Dendrobium catenatum
GTATCCTGTATTTTTAAAAATTGGCGTGTCCCGTATCAGTATCATGTCGTATCCGTATCGCCGTATCCGTATCGGTGCAACATAGCTTACAAGTTATAATGTAGAAATCATCACTAATTCATAAAGGTCATGTCAATGCATATCTGCGATTAACAATAGTACTAATGCTTTCATGACATATATAAACCTCAAGTAGTGAATGTTATGACTTCCCCCTAGTCAACGACAATGAACTCATGAATAAATACAATAGTTGCCTACGCATGCAGAAGGGCAACACACAATGAACATGATAGATAACTGATGAATATGGGGGGAGG
>NW_021370412.1:0-298 GCF_001605985.2 Dendrobium catenatum
AGAAAAACAGAGGCAGATTTATTACAAGTTTACAACATCAACCTCTAAGTTTTTATCCGAGTAATAAGTGGGGTGGAACCCACCTATGTTTAGCTTGTTTGATATGCGAGTATAATTGGGTACTTTCAATTCCAATTTGATTTGCTTCGAGCGGTAGCGCCTCTTAAGTGGAGCCAATGAACTGCAGGCCACGAGGTAGTGGGTGTCTCTTCCAGGTCAGCCAAGGATTCGTCACGCCACTAAACCCTTCTTTAGGGGTGACAATGGCGCCAAGCCCCTTTTCGGGGGGGGGGGGGGG
>NW_021370413.1:0-303 GCF_001605985.2 Dendrobium catenatum
CGCGATCCCTATGTAAATCCCATGTCGGGTGTTTATTATGCTCCCATTCTCGATTTTAAAATGAGAGCAAAGCAAAGCCCTTCGCTTCTTCCTCCCTCGCACGAAAAGCTCCCACTCTTGCCAAGCTAATAAGCAATAAATAACTTCAACAAAAATGTGGTTGGTTTGCAATAGTAAGATGATAGAGTGGATATTATTGCATACCGTCTATTTCCATTGGTTTAATGTTAACATGGCCAGTTTCTCCCTATTTTTTACTTAAATAATAAAGATGATTCATATATATATATATATATATATATA
>NW_021370414.1:0-239 GCF_001605985.2 Dendrobium catenatum
CATTTAACGTATGTGAGTATATTATTATTGGACATAATACTTCATTATTATACTTATTCTAGTATTATTCATGTAACCATAATTAAGTATATTAATCAATTAGAAAAAAAAAGATTAAATTATGAATAATAATGTAACTAATTCATATTACTCAATTAGAGATAAAATATATATAATTAAAAAATATTAGAATAGTCCATCAACATGAATAGAATATTCTTATCCTCATTATTCGATTT
>NW_021370415.1:0-246 GCF_001605985.2 Dendrobium catenatum
CAGTGATCAATTAGAAAACAACACGTAAGACATTTTGACTCATGGTTTATTGATTATATAAATCGGGGATTTATCAGTGCAAGGACAAGTCATTATAAGACATCTAATCAATCTTCAGATATAATCATCCAATATTCTGTAACCCAGAGATACAGTGCCTTTACTTTTATTGGGTGGGAGAAAATTGTGCAAGCATGCACTAAAACAAATCGGGATAATATGGTAAAATTGATATTTTAGAATAGA
>NW_021370416.1:0-810 GCF_001605985.2 Dendrobium catenatum
CTTGAGCACATTTGAATAGTAGAGGACTTTGGCATCATACTTGAACTTGAATATGCAATGAATTCATTAAATCCAAACTTGAACCAAATAAACTCAAACTCAAGCAAGAACTTGTGTAAGACTTGATTTGGACTCAAGCAAACTTAACTTGAACCTAAATTGGAACTTAAATGAGCCATAATTTAAGATTTGAATCAAATGAACAACTTGGACTTGGTTTGAATCAAGCACAGTGAACATGAGTTTGGATTTGAACTTTGCAAAACAGCAGGGGACTCGACGAACGGAAGAGGCTCATATTGAGCCTGGACTTTATTTGAACATGTTTTGGACTTAAACTTGTATTCAAACTCAAAAGGATGAATGAGCCTAAACTCACCTTGAAATTCATTCTAACTTAACATAAACAATAAAGAGCCTGAACTCAAATCAAACCATGAAGGGCTAAATGAGCTTGAACATGAGCCACTATTGGGATAAATATAAAACTTATGGGCTCAAGTTCAAACGAGTATAAAGAAGCTTGAACTTGGATATTCTCAAATGCCATCTTTGGTTAATAAGAATGTGTAATCTAAATTACAAATAGATACACAAGGCTATTTTAATGAAGATTGTAATTCATATGTGAGACATTTCTTTCATAATTGATTATGTGAGATTCATGAATCAATTGATATATAAGACATCATCCATTCATATGAATAGAAAACTTGTGTTGAAACACAATGTCAAACAATTGATGCAAAAAGGTATATTGAGATTGCCATCCACATCTACAAGAAGCATGCAACAAGTGTTGGGGTATTC
>NW_021370417.1:0-219 GCF_001605985.2 Dendrobium catenatum
CATGTAATTTTAAAATTAATCAACACATAGTCCCCTCTATGTAGGAGGACAGCCTAGATTTTATTCATGTGGGAGCACAAAATTTTAAATTAATTTAAAAACCTTCAAACTTTTTCATCTGGACTTGGGACCAGAATTGGTGATTTTAAATTTTTTTAATCGTTAGATTCATTATGAAATTATATAATATATAATAAAACAGAAAACTTATATATCATC
>NW_021370418.1:0-231 GCF_001605985.2 Dendrobium catenatum
TCTTTTGGTTTGGCATCATTGGCCACTTTTTTTTAAAAATTATTTTTAAAAAAAATATGCTTCCTTTTTTATATTTTCAAAACCAAAGTAAACCCAAATTATTGACAACATGAATAACTTGATTAAGAAATTTTCATGGTGGATTCAACAATCTTGCAAAAGATTCCTATGCGATAGAAAAAATGCAGGGAGAGAGAAAAAAAAATCAGTTTCAAAATCCAATTTAAAATA
>NW_021370419.1:0-207 GCF_001605985.2 Dendrobium catenatum
GTGTTATCTGGCATATAGTAGCAGCATGGGTTTGGATATTAGAAATTGAGTTTAGATTTGGGTATTTGGAAAGGTTTGGAAAGTTTGGAAATAATTGATAAATTGGATATTTGGATATTTAAAATAGAAATTGCACCATCTTGTACTTAAAGCGGATGGTGGGGGAATGAATGATGGACCCGATCAAGATCCCATGGTTTCATCGTC
>NW_021370420.1:0-394 GCF_001605985.2 Dendrobium catenatum
AAAATAAAAGTACAGACTGACTCAACCCTAAACCTACATAATCCTGAACTGGCTTTGTCTTGTTCGTCCGATCCTCGATTCTTGAAAAGTTAGAAGCAACAAGCAGTCCAAGAAAAATAGTGTTTGTCAATCATCCAAACATAAGCCATGAAAATAGATTTGCAACAATCTCCCCCTTTTTTATGATGGAAAATACAAGTAGGAAAATATCCAAAAAAGTCCATTAGAATTTCAAAATTACAAACCCAACAAATTTTCCTACCACACCCTACTCCCCCTTTTGTCATCGCAAAAAGAGGGTCCATATACAAAAGAAAAACAAACAAAGACTAAAAAGCAAACTACAAAAAAAAAAACAGGAAACAAACAACAGAAAGCACAGACTAAAAGAACA
>NW_021370421.1:0-380 GCF_001605985.2 Dendrobium catenatum
AACTCAATTTTGCATTGAGATTTGTGCCTGATCAAGATAATTTTTTACTGATATATCAGAGATATACCATAATTATCAAATAAAACCTAAGATGAAGTCAAATAAGAAAGAAAGGAAACAAGCAATAAAAAAATAGACACTACATGAAAATCGTATATTTAATTTCAATATTTTATCTTATTACATTTTAAATAAAAAAAATGTGACACCATTAACACTTTTGCCCTTCCAGCAAACTGGTTGGAGCTTTGAAGCATACTCACTTAGAATCCCATAGCAGACGAGAAACTAGGGTGGGCAACCGAGCGAGCAGCGGGTGGGCAGGCGGGCATCGTTTTTTAATAATTTTTTTTTTAATTTTAGGCGGCTATGACTGACAG
>NW_021370422.1:0-227 GCF_001605985.2 Dendrobium catenatum
AGAAGCTTTCAATAGGACTACTATCTTTTAAATCTCGAGGCTTAACAAATTTATGATAAGATAGTATATCTTCAATATATAAAATAAAATTTATGTACATGTTAGAATGAAATTGAAGAAGACAAGAATTTTATCTATGTTTTTTGAGAATTTTGAATGGGTCATAAGGCTAAGAATGAATTTTATTATATTTGATGGGATAGTGCTCATAACAAATTTAAATAAAT
>NW_021370423.1:0-317 GCF_001605985.2 Dendrobium catenatum
TATGGAGGCTCGCAGCTCATAAATGCTTAAACTTGCTACTTCAATGAATTCTTGAAATACGTTTTTGATTAAGTGTTGTTTTAAGTTTTTTTTTGTTGATTGTGTGCTAGCTTTTTGTTATTTTAGATTTTTTTTTGTTTTCTCTTTGCTTTTAAAAATTAGTTTTTCATATGATTGAATCTTTTCAAGATTTTAGACTTTGGAGTTTTGAAGATAGTGTTTAGCTTTTCTAAAATTGGTTAAAGGGAGAAACACGGTTGATGGTTTCCCTCCTTCCGACCTTGTTTAGTGGTATGATTTTTTCTCTAAACAAAAGT
>NW_021370424.1:0-2054 GCF_001605985.2 Dendrobium catenatum
GAAATAATAAAATGATAAGTGTGATTAATTATGTTTTTATTTTAATAAAAAATTAAAAAAGAATAATTAGGTTTCAGAAAATGTTGTTTAAGGGCATGAAAGAAATGAGTGATGCTAATTTTGTATGTACACCGGAGGTTTGGTTGTTTGCTAGTTTTGTTTAAGATAATTTTCTTACTGTTTTATTTTTTATATCGAAATCATAATTTTTGTTTGATCAGTATTTTTTTCTATCACAGTTTTACAAAATAGTAAGAATATATTCCCAAACTAAAATTTTTTTTAATTAAAGATTCACAAAATATTTTCGAATAATGAGCACAAGTCTTGAAAAATTTAATATTCCTCATTGATTTTCTTCTTTTGTTTCATATCTATCTGTGAGCGAAATGATTATATATGAAGCTATGAGAAATTGTCCCTTGCGAGCTAGGTCTGCTAAGCTCAAGCTATATTAATATGTTTTTCCTATATTATAGTTATTTATTAAACAGTATAGAGTGATCATATCGAGCAGTATGAATATGATGTAATGGATCGATGGAAGAAAGGATATGCGAGCAGGAAACATATAAAATCGGGGAATAAACATAAGCTCAAAGCTCAAAAGGATATCATATTATTCATGTTCTTCATTACATCTAAACTTAACTATTTATAAAGCAAATAGAATATTCTAGAAATTAAAGCTATGCTAGACCTAAGCTCTGTTATAGCTAAGATGTTCCCCATCATAACATATTATTGAATCTTCTCACAAGAAACTTTCAAATATTACTACTCACCAAATTAATCATTCTTCTCATCATACTATGATATCATCATATTTTAGAATTCATTTGAGATTGTTATAATTTTTTATAAAATAGTTGCAAAGTTGTTATAGAGAAAGTAATTTTTTTTTAAAGTAACAAAAAAATAGTGACTAGATAGAAATTGTGGTTGTAGTATAAAAAAATAAAGGGAGATTTACATACATACCACTTAATACTATGCTATTTACATATTTAATACCTAAAACTTTAATATTACCAATATTACATACATAACCACCCATAAAGTTCCATTTTCATATCAAATATGGAGTGGTAGAAATGAATATTATGAGGCGTAGGAAAAAAAATTGTAAGTGATATTTTGATATTAAAATAAGTATAGGGTGGCGGTATTCATGTAATATTAAAGTTTTAGGTGTGTAGATATGTAAAATAGGATAGTTATAAAGTGGTATGTATGAAATTTCCCAAAAATAAAACAGTAAGAAAGTGGTATGTATTGTAAATTTCCCAAAAATAAAACAGTAAGAAAGCTCCAAAAACAAAAATACTCAAGTCTTCCTTCCTATTAAAGATTTTTCTAGTCTCTAATTAATAAGGCCCTTTACTTTAGTCAATGATTTGTTATTAATTTTGCATATTACTATTTCTTTCAAAAAAAGTTATTTCTTTATTTTTTCAAAAAAAAAAAAAAAAAAAAAAAATCCAAACGTCTTATATATTATGCTTTAACTTAATATTATATTGTTATAATATTATGTAAATTTTATTATATTTTTATTTAGTGGAAAAACCAGTTGAATCAATTGAACTGTAAACATTTCATTCTTCTGATTCATTGTCGAGATCAAAATTCACAACCTTATCTATGTTGTTCAATAATAGTGTCAAAGTTCTTCACGTCTGACTTGTCCCTCATGTTAAATGTGAATCCTCATAATAAAATTTTTGGAGAAATTAAATTTAATCAATGAACTTTTTCAAAATTGTTCTCTTCAATCCAATCATAAGAATTCGGAGCACTAAATCCTATAGGACTTGAGGAGATGACAGCATTAAAGCAATAAATTTTATTGTTTTTTTTTCTTTCAAAGAGAATTTAGAGGAATCAAACCTTTTTTAGCTGGTCATCTCTCATAGTTTATTCTCTTTCCACAAATAGAATGACAAAGTTTGTTGGATGACAAAGTTAGTTCATTCTATAAATGCCATTCAGTTTGCATATAACTGCTCTGTTATCATTAGGATGTACAATGGTACCTCTCCCCTTTCTATTTG
>NW_021370425.1:0-220 GCF_001605985.2 Dendrobium catenatum
CACCTGGCGTTCTTTCCCCCAGGTACGAGCTTGTTCGGTGGCGACTCCAATCTGAGCTTGTTCGGTGGCGACTCCGGTCTCACTTTTGCTTTGTTTTTCTTCAAAAACTCTCTTCTTTCCATTTTGTATTTCTTTTGTTTGTTTGTTTGTTTCTCTTTTCTCTTACACATATAATCAGTTTCCTTGATGCTACTATTAATTTTTTTCTATGATATATAGA
>NW_021370426.1:0-264 GCF_001605985.2 Dendrobium catenatum
GTTAGCCCAAAGGATCACTCTAGCACAAAAGTTGTACCACAATTTGATCTAAAAAGCATAAGCCAAATCATTAATACTCATACAACTCAGGGCCCTTTCTTCTAACACACCACAACAATTGTCCCAAGAGGACTAGATAGTTTTAGAGTTGTTACTACCTCCTTTCCAAAAAAATTTATTAATAAGTCTATCAATTTTATTACAAACCGCTTGAGTGGGGAGCATAAATTTAAAAATATAAACATGTAAGGAACATAGGATCAT
>NW_021370427.1:0-906 GCF_001605985.2 Dendrobium catenatum
TTGTTTTTGGTTTTGTTATGAATTTTGTAATTTTTTTGTGTTTTGAATGAGTATAATTTAGAGTCTGTGATTTTATCTTTGTTTTCTAAGTTTTTAATGTTTTGTTTGATTTTCTTCAATTAAAATTCAAAAATTCAAAAATTGGTAGAAATCGTCCGGGACGAATTGTTTTCGTACTGGACGATGTGTGGAAAATTCTGTTTCGTGAATTTTAACCGTTTTGAGAGCAATTTTTTTAATTAGATTGTCTGTACGATCTAACGATCGTCCAGGATGAAATTTTTTTCACTCAAACATCGAGACGATTGAATGCAGCGGTTGAGTGGATAAGAGAGTTTTAATTGTGAAGTTCGTCCGTACGAACTTTTGGTTCGTCCAGACGAACAGACGTCGTTTCATTGTAGGGGACGGTTTTCAACAGACATTAAAATGAATTAACTTTTTGATCATCTGTACAAAAATTTTTGTCTGTACGATCGATAAGGTCAAAAAGCCTTTACGAAGGGACGCATCGTAAATTGTGTTGATTACGAAAAGCCGTTATAATTTGGACGAATTTGATCGTCTGTACGAAATATTTTCGTCCAGACGAACGATAATTTTTGTCCAGGATGAACTGTTTTCGTCCAGGATGAACGTATTGTTTTTCTTTAAATATGAAGACTTTCTAACTCAACAATCACATCTCCAAACTTCCCTTTCAATTCCTTTCGACTTCAAATCGACAATGGCCTCCTTAAGCTAGAGACAAAAGGTGTTGGCAAAGAAACCCCACAGGAATGCCTCTGAAAACTTCCTGTCAAAAGCAAATGAGGAATCTTTTTCTCGTTTTGCCTCTGCTAAAATAACTCCTTCTCGCATTCTGATTAAAAGCGAGATACACTTTAAGGTAATGCACCTTTTTGC
>NW_021370428.1:0-437 GCF_001605985.2 Dendrobium catenatum
TTCTTTAAATCCAAAAGAAGTGATGGTATTATTAAAATTGAGATACCATTGTCGGGAAGCTTGTTTGAGTCCGTATATTGATTTATTAAGTTTACACACCATGTGTTCCTTTCCTTCAACTGAAAACCCTTCAGGCTGATCCATATAAACTTCTTCCTCTAAATCCTCATTAAGAAAAGCTATTTTCACATCCATTTGATATAACTCTAAATTATAATGAGCTACTATCGCCATAATAATTCTTAATGAGTCCTTCTTAGAAACTGGAGTGAAAGTCTCTTTGTAGTTAACACCATCTTTCTGAGTAAAACCTTTGGTAACAAGTCTAGCCTTATATCGTTCAATATTGCCTTTTGAGTCGCGTTTGGTCTTAAAGAACCACTTACACCCAACTCTTTTGGAACCTTCAAGCAATTCAACGATGTCCCAAACTTTAT
>NW_021370429.1:0-1687 GCF_001605985.2 Dendrobium catenatum
AGCCACCTTATCGTCTGCCTACCTTTGATGGTTCTTTAGACCCTTACTATTTTAGGGAATGGGTTAGACAATTAGAGGACTATTTTGAATCGCGTGAGATCCCTAACTCTCGCCAGTTTAGCATTGCTAGGTCACACCTAAGCGGTAATGCTCTCCAATTTTGAATGAGGTTGGAAGATCATAAAGAGTCTCGTGGAGATTACCCTACCTCCGATTGGAAAAACATGAAACGAGAACTTGGATCAAAATACATTTCCCCTACTTGTGGTCACCCCTCTATTAGTAACATCAGGATTGCTGCCCCACCCTATAGGTCCTCACCAAAATTTAAAGGCCGACCCTCTATTGGGTCTTCTGATAAATCAATCTCTTATGGCTCCCCACTTGGACCCACTTCTAGCCATCCCATTCAACCGTTAGACTCCCCATTCCTTGACCCTGCGGGTATGATTGTAATAAAGGAATGCATTAAAAAGAAGAGATCTCCTGAACCTGAGAATGAGTGCATCCATTTCGTGGATGCTAATGACATCAATAATGACGAGGAATTCTTTGAGGATGAAACAACAGTGATTGAATCAGACTCCCAGCATGACTTAAATCCTGAGCTAGGAAAATTAGAACCTTTAAACGTCGACACCTTAGGCCACCCCGATCCTAGTCTCCTCGAGGATAACTCTTTGAATAAGGTATGTCTGGATGATGGTAATGTGATCTTGAAAGAAGCCACTCTGGCTTCAAACACATTGAAATTAAGTTTGGAAGACCGTGACTTAGTTGTAACCCCTACTGAGTTGACTTTAGATAATCTTGATGATAATAATCTCGAGTCGGAAGTGGTTAAATTGAATTTACTACCTGATCTGAGCCCCAATTTAACTAACCCCGAGTCTATCAATCTTAAGGTTATACCCAAATCTAATTCTATTGATGATAGAAATAGAGTTTGGAAGACAGTGATTTGATGCTGAAAGTTTCTGAGCCTAACGTGAATAATGGGTCTCATCTTATTTTATTGGAGTCTATTTTAGGAATCACTCATCTAGATTTACATTTTAAAGAGTGTGATTTTCGTGATTGGGCTTATCCCACCACTCCTCGTACCAACTTTAATGTGAGAGAAAGTCTTAGCCCATACTTTCATGTTACAACTTTAACTGTCGTGCCCACTTCTGGTATGGATACCATACCCAATTTCTTAAGTCCCATACCTGTTGGTGACTCGTTTGGCTATCCCCTTATGACTGTGAGTTAGGAGTCATCACCTTATCTTGTTCCTGATTCATTCGTGTTGCCCGATATAATCTTGTCCTTCCCTATTAAGGACCGTCTCTCTCCTAGTGGGATGAATTTACTAGATTACACTATTGTCCCTAGGAGACTACCTACGACCCTGACTAAAATTTCCTATATGAATGTTCTTTTAGCTAAGGATGTCTTCATTGCTCCCCCCACACCGGTTCCTTTAGACCGAACACTTTAAACCCCTCTTTTGTGACCCATCCACCTGTTCTAGCAACGTGTCGTGTGAGTTAGTATGTTGTGTGTGTGTTGTAGTCTGTTGTCTTTCTTTTGTCTATGCTTTAAACTTTTGTAAGCTCATGAGTCTTATCATTCTATCTCTTGCATTTGCATCTGCATTTCACCTCCAGGAGTTACTCAATAAAATTAAAAAGAAAATTGAACA
>NW_021370430.1:0-254 GCF_001605985.2 Dendrobium catenatum
AGCCCTTCAACTATTAAGAAAGGAAAAGGTTACAAGTAATGACTGTAAAAAAAAAGGAAGCAAAGCCTACATAAGGCAAACAAAAAAACCTTATACAGGCCACAAAAAACCACAACTATACCACCCAATACCTACAAAAAAGATTTAAAAAGCACCAAAAACGTGGTAAGTGAAGCAATTCGACCGTGAGATCTTGATCTTTGGATTGAATTTGAATTTTGAATTTTGAGGACTCAGGCTGCTGAACCAGCATA
>NW_021370431.1:0-298 GCF_001605985.2 Dendrobium catenatum
TGAGGGGTTTCACAAAGGTTTCTCCAAGCAAGGATCCAACATTTTCTTCTTCTGTCATCATCCCTAGTACCCCCTTGGGGGTCTAGATGTTGCAAACCTATTTTCATGTCTTATGTTTTGATGATTGACAAACACTATTTCTCTTGGACTACTTGTTGCTTCTAACTTTTCAGGAATAGAAGATCGGACGATCAAGTAGAAACCAGTTCAGGATTGCGTAGGTTTAGGATTGAATCAGTCTGTACTTTTATTTTTCACTTCTTGAGTCTCTTGTAATGGTCAAAGAGACTGATGCTAA
>NW_021370432.1:0-852 GCF_001605985.2 Dendrobium catenatum
TGAGTTGTAAGAATTTAGTTCAAGTGAAGTGTATTAATGATGGAGATAAAAAATATTTTTCTTAGAAGAAGATATTCAACAAAGGTGGACGAGATATTTTGCCAAATTTTTTAATAAAGATTCTAAAAATAAGATTGACTATAGTGACCTTAGCACCTAAATGAAAATAATTTTTTTTGTTTTTATCGGCATATTAGTAAAACCAAAGTTAGAGCGGCTTTAAAGAAAATAAAGGGTGGAAAAGCTGTTGGACATGATGACATTCCAATAGATGTGTGAAAATGCTTAGGAGATGAAGTAATTTCTTGGCTTACTAAACTTTTTAATACTGTTTAGAAGACTAAAAAGATGTCAGATGAGTGGACAATGAGTGTGTTAATTGCTATGTTTAAGAATAAAGGTAATGCATAATACTATGTGAATTATAGAGGAATTAAGTTAATGTGTCATACTTTAGAACTAAATCTACTATGAATCGATCCTATTAAAGTGATAAATATTTATTTGCTTTAAACTCTTAACACATGCAGCCAAGAGATTAAAAAAAAAAAATTTAGGGGTGGGGGGGCAAGGACGTGATATAAATGTTTCTCAAAATTAATTTGGGTTCATGCCGAGTAGGTCGACTATGGAAGCCATACATTTATTAAGAGATTTGATTGAGAAATATATAGAAAATAAGGAAGATATACATATGTTATTTATTGATTTAGAAAAAGCATATGATAAAGTTACAAGAGTAGTGCTATGGAGAGTTCTTGAAAAAATAGGAGTTAATAGCGCTTATATTCAAATCATTAAAGATATGTTTGCATGAGCTATTACTTGTGTTCAAACACAAGGTGGTTTGAC
>NW_021370433.1:0-683 GCF_001605985.2 Dendrobium catenatum
TTCTCTCTAGGTTTTATAGAATGCTTCAGCAATTAACCTCATTATGTTATGGAGTTTGAACTTTAGCCCCTTCGTGGAGCTTACCTTGCAAGTCTTCTCCTAAGAACATTTTTCATCACTATTGTGAGCGTCATTTCATCCTAAATAAAAACTCATTTAGCGCGTTGAGGCCTAGATCTCTGTCAATGAAGTCATCAAAGCTTATCATTGACAATTCTCCCAATTGGAACGAAAGAAGAACAAGCACCAGTAGGATGGAGTTCTGACTAACGATGCTAGAAAGAAGGAATGAAAAATCTTTTTCCATGCCTTCACAATAAAATAATCAGTGATAGTTGAGTTAATGAGGATATTGTTAGAATTCACAGAATTTGAGAAGGGTAAAAATACCTTCTACTTATTACACAAAATTATCCCTATTTATAGATCTATACAAGATGTCTTAATAAAGAAATAAATAATTTCTAATTGATACATAATTGCTTCAATATAATCCTTCCTAATTCAGCTATCCAAATATAGAAGGATATTGGCGTGATTCAGGTGAGCCTCCCACGGATTCTCATCCTGATCATGGGATCAAATGCCAAGGGATGACTGAGATTTTGACACTCCCCCTCAAGCTAGAGACCAGCTTGCAATTACCCGCTCAGAGGTAGAGCTGCATTGGTTATGGATAGGAT
>NW_021370434.1:0-323 GCF_001605985.2 Dendrobium catenatum
GAAATATATTTAATTATAATTGCAATAACAAGATTATTGCTCATTAGAGAAAAATAAAGATTCATAACATTTAAATTAAAATATAACATAGATAAGATAAAAATATCAAGGTCATGAAACAATTTAGACAAATAGATAAGGAGAATTATTGCAAAAGTGATGAAATGAAGATTAATTTAAGTCAATTTCTAATATAAAATCTAATTGAACCTTAGTTTAATTTGAAATTGAAGATTAAAAGATAGAGGAAAGAACATTATCAATACATTTTTTTGGCGACAATGCACATCTTTTTAAATATTTGTAACACACTTTGTGCATCT
>NW_021370435.1:0-274 GCF_001605985.2 Dendrobium catenatum
TCCTTTCCTAAAAATTTGACGTACAAGTGGTGGATAACACTCTTTGTTGCACCCTTTTAATTTAATCTAGTTTTTTTTCCCTTAGGTTAGGATTCTTCCATTATTTAGAATTAGACATGCTAGTTGTGGATAACGCCCTTCGTGGCACCGGCCTAGTTTAATATAGTATTCGTTTCCTTTATGTTAGTATTTTCCTTATCTTAGGAATAGACGTGCTAGTGGTACCTAAAACCTTCGTAGTACCATCCTAATTTTATTACAATTTTCTTTTACT
>NW_021370436.1:0-347 GCF_001605985.2 Dendrobium catenatum
ATGTATATGGATATCTCATTCAAAATGCAATGAGGATAATAGTTTGTTAATGTTTCCATTGAAAGATTGTGATGATCCAGTAATGATGGTTGAGAGATGACAGATGGATGATGGGGATCATGAACATCGATTAATTGATATTGCATAATAGTTCTTAAATCTTGAAGCTCTTTCCAATTTTAATTTTAGGTCCAAACTCCCCTTCTTCATGAACAAAATTGGGGTTTATTTATAGTTTTTAGGGTGGAATTTTAGTTATTTGGTCAATCTCTCAAAAAACTTTATCAGATGAATCATATTAATTCATTTGACTATATACTATTATTTCAATATTTAAGCCTTTTAAT
>NW_021370437.1:0-266 GCF_001605985.2 Dendrobium catenatum
GGCCACCAAGGTCCTAATCTCCTGTAGCTGCCACCTTCTATCGCCCAACACCGCCACCACTACCATCGTCGCCATTATCTTTATACTTTATACTAAATTCATTTTATTAAAAAATATATATATTCACCTGCATTTACTTTGCACTCATCTAAATAACACTAAATTATTCATTTACCATTCTTTCTTTAACCAACCAAACCGCTTCTAAGAGAAATTTCTTGTTCCACCCCTCTCTCTTCTATGATTATAAATGTAAGCCATGCTTA
>NW_021370438.1:0-980 GCF_001605985.2 Dendrobium catenatum
CTAATTATTCTTTAAATAATCAATTTAATAAAAAATAGTGGAAGATATGTTATGTGATGTTATGCCAATGTTAGTGGGCAATCGAGGTGGAATTCTATTATACCAGTGTGAGTGTGGTACTGATCAAGTTAGATTCTTTTATATCTTGGCCTGTGGGCTATTGAGGTTGGATTCTATTAATGAAGCTTTAAAGATATATAAAAATATAGGATTAAAGACATTCTTATCAAATTAATATATTCTTATAATTCATTTGGTTTTGATTTCAGCTTTAGCTTTTATTTTAGCATTAGTTTTTCAAACTGTACTTTTACTTTTACAACACATTATTATTTTTTAGTTATTTTTTTTTTAGGCTATGATAGCCTTCTGTGTAATGCTAGCTCATTCCTACTTTTATTTCTAATCTTAGGACAGGGGAAGAGTAAGGAGCAAGCAAAGTAGTTTTCTATTTTGTTTTTGCTGCTAAGCACTATTGAAGATAGATTATATATATATTGAAAATTATTTTTAGATTCAATAGTCTTTCGCCTTATATTACAATCATTAGAGGCTTTATTTAGCATATAAATTAAATGTTTTGTTTTAGTACTTCTCTAATAAGATATTATGGTTACCCTTACCATAATTGTAGACGGTATGAACTATGCAATTTTAGGTCATAAAGGGTCGGGTTGTGACAACATAGCCTTATACATGAAAGAATTTCTTTATTGCAATAAAAACTAATGGTTACAACCAACCAATCAAAATAAAAGGCCAAAAAAAAAACCACTAAAAAAACCACTAAACAAGAAATCTTCCTTAAGAATATTATAAAACTCTTGAGTCAAATACAAAGAATCTTCATCCCCATATTTCAATAAAAAGTGTCCATTAATTTTCTGTTGAGCACAATAATGGGCAGGATTATTGCTTTCCCTTAGTTTATGTACAAACACAATCAAGTTAAAAAACTTTATCCAATTTAATTGGTCTCC
>NW_021370439.1:0-213 GCF_001605985.2 Dendrobium catenatum
TATACAGTTAGCTTTTTGGATGCATCTAAAGGAAGGTTACTTTGATTTGCTGATGTTGTACATCATTTGGATTTGCCAACTAAAAAATTTAAATGGATTGTCCACCAAGGTGGCACTTAACCTATAATATGCTTACTATGGCACTTTAGTTGAGGGAGGCATTCACTTCATCTAGAGATAGAGAAGTTACTTATCACAACTGTTCAACATAAG
>NW_021370440.1:0-289 GCF_001605985.2 Dendrobium catenatum
CCCCCACCCCCCTGATTCATCAGCTTGAGTGGGGTTTATTTGATGGTGAAATTTTGTTTCCCACATGCATAAGCCCCTATGATTAATTACATCTCAAGCCAGAGCCTGAGAATACTCTTAATTAAGAATCCAATATTATTCTTTCCAGAATGGGATTGGCCCAAGAGACTAGGAACCTACTCAAAGGGAAAGAAAGGGTTCAAGTGAGCTTAGTCAATAGGCATGGTTCATACCAATATACGAAGGGACTAAGTGATGTAGACAAGGAATATAGGGGACCCTATATTTC
>NW_021370441.1:0-327 GCF_001605985.2 Dendrobium catenatum
AAGCAGCTTATCCATTGCTCATAATATACTCCTCTGATTCCGACAAAGAGAAAGAAGAGGTTGCAATAAGTTCCTCCGATTCCGAAGACAATGAAAGGCCCACTCCTTCAGCTAAGCCTTCAGCTGCAAAAAAGAAAGTCAAGGAGGAAGAATTTGAACTTCCACCGGGCGCTAAATTGATTGCAGATTGTGAAGCAGCAGATGTTCTGCAAGGGTTTGAAGCACGTTTAGAGACTCTAAAGAATCTACATATCTCAATACCAGAGTCTTTTCCAAAATCGCTACAGTATTCCAAAGATAATGCTGTGCATTACACAGATACAAAGT
>NW_021370442.1:0-487 GCF_001605985.2 Dendrobium catenatum
GTATTATTTATTTTGCATTTAGACTTTTTTTAGACCTCTGACCTCTCAGTTGGTGTGTGTGGAAAAGAGGGAGGAAGCTCCATATAAATTTTCAACCACTTCATTTTAAGTTCTCTAAATTTTCAATTTGTGTGAAGATATGCACATTTGCTCATTCTCGGGGTTTCCTTCTCTTATTGAGTGAATACGGTGATTTCACTGTCAGATCTATCAAGTATTTTACAATAAATATATATCTTATGAGTTTATTGTGGCTCATTAAAAAAAATCATAACTTTCACTACGTAAAGAGTAATTTTGAATGTTTATTTTATTGTTAGATGAATATTAAATCGTATTTTCTTTTATATATTAGGATAAGATTTTTATAATTTTTAATAAGCATCTTCTTAGACTATTCATAATTTGCACATGTACGTGCTTGAATATATTAGTGTTTTCAATTCACGTGCTTTCATATATTTAAATAAGAGCAGCGTATTTATGC
>NW_021370443.1:0-235 GCF_001605985.2 Dendrobium catenatum
CTGATACGATATGATCTGAAATTCTGATTTCTGATTTATGTATGATTATGACTCTGTTGATTTATTCTGTTCTGATTGATCGTTTGATGTGATCTGATCTGTACGACTCTGATTTTGATTTGATCTGTTCGTATCTGTTCTGATCTGATCTGTTCCGTTCTGATCTGTCCAATTTGATATCTGTACGATTCTGTTCTGATTTCTGATCTGATTTCTGTCTGATGAGTTTGGTTTG
>NW_021370444.1:0-455 GCF_001605985.2 Dendrobium catenatum
CCTCGGTGTGAAACAAAGGTAGTGATCAATTAATTTTCTAAAATACATTTAATTAAAATTCCTAATTTATTAATATTTAAAGTTTAACTTAAATCCCCCTTTTAAGCCTTAACAAATCCAGACTTTTAGACAACTTTAACTAGTCACCCACTTCAAGGCCTACCCCAGCCACACGACCTTTTTACACATACTTTAGAAGATTTGCTAGGACAACCAACTCTAGATCTAGGTTAGGCCGGTGTTTACTTTACTGCTGTGTAACGGATTTTTCGTGATTTTCACTGCATGTTGTGGATGAAATTGCTTTGTTGTGTTTGCTTACTTTTCTATACTCTGTGGATGGATTGATGTATTTGGCGACTAGATTATCCTTAGGTTAGGTGCGATCTGGATGTTCACATAATTTTCTGCAGGTGGACACGCTCATGCAGGACAATAAAAAGGGGGGGCTAAGT
>NW_021370445.1:0-263 GCF_001605985.2 Dendrobium catenatum
CTTTCCTAGACAAGGAGAGGAAGAAGTGGCATAGCTCACAAGCTATCAAAGAAAACCCTCAGGTTTCTTTCCAAAAATCATTCATATAACCATTCTAAAACAGCCACAAACAAGTCCTATTTAGATAAGAAAGGGAATACAAACAGCCACTAAAACCATTAATTAATTCAATTAAAAGGAGCAATTGAAAGGACAAAATTTCAGTCTAGATTTCTGTCCAGAAATATGTCCCAAAACATTAATTAAAAGCTGAAAATAGAAGG
>NW_021370446.1:0-503 GCF_001605985.2 Dendrobium catenatum
CCCTACGCAACATAACATCACACCATGTCTTAAAATTATTTCGTGACCATATAGTATATCGATTCGGCGTACCCCGCAGAATCATATCCGACAATGGGTCCGCATTCAAGTCTATAAAAATCAACAGTTTTGTGAGACGCCATAATATTGATTGGAGATACTCGACAATCTATTACCCTCGGGGAAATGGATTAGCCGAGGCCTTCAACAAAACCTTGGTGCAAATTGTTATAAAGACCTTTGAAGATAACAAACGACAGTGGGATGAGCGGTTGGTCGAAGCTTTGTGGGCTTATCATACCACTTATAGAACCCCGACCCAATCCACCCTGTTTGCGCTAGTGTATGGATCTGAGGCTGTTCTACCCTTGGAAATACAAATCCCTTTGCTCAGGATTGCAGTTCAGAATAAAATTACAAATGAACAAAATGAAAAACTGCGGTTGGAAGAACTCGAAGGCCTTGACGAGCGACGTCTCCAAGCTCAACAAAGTTTAGAGTTA
>NW_021370447.1:0-389 GCF_001605985.2 Dendrobium catenatum
TCGGGTTAGGAAACCTGACCCGTTTTTAAAAACGGGTTGGGTTCGGGTTGACCCGAATAGTGCTGGGTCAGTTTCGGGTTCGACCCGAACCCGACCCGCTGACCCGAATTGACACCCCTAAGGTTGAGAATTACAACATATATCATACTTCTAAATTAAAAAGAAAAACATCAATATGGTATAAGATATAGTGTTTTTATTTTATTTATAGTGACAGTGTAAGAGATAATGTTGAAGATCTCTTGTAGTGAAATTAGGGTTCTTGGAGTGCTTGAGTTATTATCAAGCAATAGCGACCTAGTACTTAACTTAGGTCATGTTGAGATTACTAGGTTTAATTTTTTTATTGGAGAACGAGGGTATCTACCAACTTAGGAGGTGCTTCAAGG
>NW_021370448.1:0-200 GCF_001605985.2 Dendrobium catenatum
AGAAGTCGCATAAATAATTAATGCTAGGTTTGTTTAACTTCATATGATTTTATTCTTTTTCTGCTCAAGAACTATTGGCTCAACAAGATAAAAAATTATTGTCCTGGAATATTCGTATATGTGGGCTCCGAAAATTCATCCCCCGCCTCCGCCCGCTTTTATTTTTTATTCGGCGAGGGAGTTTTAATGGAATAAGTTCC
>NW_021370449.1:0-213 GCF_001605985.2 Dendrobium catenatum
AAACCCCATGTGCCTTTAGAAATAGTAATGTCATTACAACGTAGACCATTATATGGAGATTTCTAAGGAAATGATAACTTAGAGGGTTATTTAGGTATATATTTAAGGCAAGAAAATTATGATATTGCAGGCTAAACAATCTTCTTATTTCATTAAATTTTGATTTAGCCTTTATTTAATTAATAAAAGAAAATAAAACAAATACATTAAATT
>NW_021370450.1:0-257 GCF_001605985.2 Dendrobium catenatum
AATTTCCTGACAAGTCAATGAGGACAAATCAGGTAACTCTTCATCAAGTCCGCCGCAGAAAGCACAGGACAGAAGGAAGCAAATTCTCAAATGTTAAATGGGATTCGTCATCATTAAGTCCATTAGCACAAAGCGTCAGACTGATAACAATTCCAACTGGTTCAATAAGCTATTATAGCCGAGCCAAAAGAATTTGCAAACTTGACACTTAGGTCAATATACAAACATATATGCGAAAAGAGTACAAGAAAGAGAAT
>NW_021370451.1:0-229 GCF_001605985.2 Dendrobium catenatum
ATTGTCAATAAAACCTTTTTTATATTGGCTAACTGGGTTAACGGGCCGGGAAAAAAAATCATTGAATTTTCTTGATATTGATGTCTACCTTTCTAGTTTCAAGGTATCGTAGTAAAATGTGTATAAAGAAAATGATAAATAGTTGATGAATTATTTTTAAATTTATTAGTAAAGTATGCTTATAAGTGAATGTTTTGTGGGCTCCGAAAAATTCCAATTTTGGGGTGTG
>NW_021370452.1:0-212 GCF_001605985.2 Dendrobium catenatum
AACTCATCCGAGCTTTTAACAATTTCAACATTATCCCACTTACTCTGGTTAAGGATATCAAGGGCACCAACCTCAACAGTTTTAGGAACAAGAGCAACAGTGACATCCTTAGCTGAATTAACAGACACCTCATTAATATTGACAGGTAAATTGGGAATGAGGATCTCATTTTCAGCACTTTTTTCATCAACCACTTCTACACCTAAAACCAG
>NW_021370453.1:0-232 GCF_001605985.2 Dendrobium catenatum
GATGTACATTTATTCTCTCTGGAAGTTAAAATTAAAAGTACATTGACATATATTGTACAAGCTACTATCATCAAGTAACAAAAACTTTTAAGCATTTAAATATCCTTGGTGGATTCAAGTTACTTCTTCTTTACTGCACACAAGCATCTATTACAACTTCTTCTTCAAAGAAAGATTACAATTGGGTCATGTCCAAATTCAGTTAACACTCTATGTGTGTCTCCATACCACT
>NW_021370454.1:0-260 GCF_001605985.2 Dendrobium catenatum
AGGGTGTTGGGAGAGTTGAGGGAACACCTATTGAGGGCCCAACAGATCATGAAGACCAAGGCGGATGCTCACCGCAAGGATGTGACATTTGAGGTTGGAGAGATGGTATACTTGAAGCTAAGGCCTTACAGACAGAAGACTTTAGCTAGCAGAAGGAGTGAAAAGCTCTCTCCACGATACTATGGGCCTTTCGAGATCGAAAGGAAAGTTGGGATGGTGGCCTACCGTCTCAAGTTACCTCCTCATTCCTCCATCCACCC
>NW_021370455.1:0-1558 GCF_001605985.2 Dendrobium catenatum
AAAAAGTTAAAGGATTGAATTTATACATTAAAAGAATTTCGCCTAGTACATATGGTTTTTACTCTCTAGCAACCGCTCCCTGTGTCCTTTAATTTGCCTAGCGTAGTCGGAGGGATCCCCATGGATCTCTACCTCTTGAACACGCTTTTCCACTGCTCATTTCCATTAACCCGTCGCTAAGCCTTCTGCACCATCATCGCTCCCCAATACCTTGTCCTGGGATTGCATACTCTCAAGAAACCCTAACCATTGTGATTTCCATATATCCTCTCAGCCCACCCCTAAAGAAATAATCCCCTTTCCACATGAAGACATTGTTCAATCCTCACAAGAATGGAATTTGGTTCTTATGGGATACTCCCTTAGCAAGAGGCCATCCTACAGTTCTCTGCTATCCGCGGTAAACAAAGTCTGAAAGATTAAATGTAATATGAAAATGATTTCTCTCAGCAATGGATTCTTCTTATTCAAATTTGCTTCAGCCGAAGATTACGACTCGATTTGGTCAAGAGGGGCTTGGTTTATCCAAGGTAAGTCTTTCATCGTACAAAAATGGTCCTCCCACTTTAGTCCAAAGCGTGAAGACTTTTTCGCTGTTCTAATATGGTTGAAGATACATGATCTCCCCCTTTGTTGCTGGGCACCTACTGGGATATCCAAAATTGCCACTAAAATTGGAGTTCCACTTATAGCGGATGCCCTCACGGCCTCTAAATCTTGTTAACCTGTGCTCGAATTTGTGTATAGGTGGACTCCTCAGCAACCTTTATGTAGAAACAATGTTGAGTGTGTATCTCATATTTATTTTGAATGTGAATACTCTTACAAGATAATGATCCGTCTACTTCCTAACCTCCATAAATTCTTCTTAAGGTTGAATGTCTCTCAAGCTCTTGAATTTATTAGGGGATTACAAGGTGAAAAAAGAGTTGAGAGTTATTATTTACTAATTCTAAGCGCCATTATTTATCATATACGGCGTGAGAGAAATAATAAAAAATTTAGTTCTATGGCTATGTGTGCTATGACTCTTTCTAAAATGATAGCCAAAGCAAAGAGAATCAAAATTTCTAAATGGAAAAGAGGGTAAATGCTTAAGGAAATGTGTATCCTATGAATAATTCTTCGCTTTTAGGATGCTCTTCGTTTTTGCTGAGGCGTTTTAGGCTCTAGTTGGCTTACATAATTTCGGTTACTCGTGCTTTACTAAGACCCTTAAATGATGTCTTCGAGCTGCCTTGTTCTTGGTCAGGCAAGCACCTATTTTTGTGGCCCTGAACAATGATGATTGCTTGCCAAAGACCTTCCCCTTGGACGGGAAAAATTATTAGATGCTGAGTGCGTACCGTCCGCACAAGCGCTGGGTACCTAGTGGTACCCAGCGGTACCGAGTGCGGGCACCGCTAGGTACCTAATACTTGTGTGGACGGTTCTCCCCATCCACACTCCGCACCTAATAATTTTTTCCTTGGACGGTCTCCGAGCAACTAGAGCAAATATAAGGGAATAAATTCGTTCCACAGTCATGACTTGGACATAATTAAATTAAATTTAAAAA
>NW_021370456.1:0-208 GCF_001605985.2 Dendrobium catenatum
AATTTTAAGTATATATTTTTAACTTTGTGCAGAAGAAATGATGAGTAAATATTTTTAAAAAGATAATATAGATTTATGGGTTACTTAAATTTTCTTAACTTTGATCAAAATAGTGGATAAAAAAAATAATCTTCTTCCTTTTCTCCAAAATAGATCATTTTTTCAAATTACAAAAAAATCTACAACAAAAGATTAATGCACAAGAATT
>NW_021370457.1:0-209 GCF_001605985.2 Dendrobium catenatum
TGAAGCTATGAGTTAAAGGGTATATTCATATTGCAAAGATGATAATACAAACTTAAAATTATTTTGAGGAAGGTTACAAACTATCACATTGCAATTATGAAAGTTACTATTATCAATGACTATACCTTAATATTATCAATGTCCTATAATGATAAAATGGAAATTCTAAATCTTTTTTAAAATAATCTTCTCGCCAACCCCTTGACAAC
>NW_021370458.1:0-1555 GCF_001605985.2 Dendrobium catenatum
AGTTTAGGTATTCTGTATTTTTGGAAATCGGCCAGGATAATTATTTGATTGGCCTGGACGATATTGTATAATTATGCCTAAATTAATCTGACAATCATGGGAGTAATTAAGGATGATTGATATGATCACATCGTCCTAAATGATCACAAGATTGGCCTGGTTGATCCATTCAAAAACCCTTGGTTGCTCCTGGACGATAAATATCGGCCAGTACAAATTCAAGGCGATACGCTGGCCAATTGTGATCGGACAGATCAAATTCAGGGCGATGCTATGGACGATTTTCCTCTGATTTGAACTGATCGGCCAGGGCAATCATGAGATCATCCGGGATGATCAAGCAAATTTTCAATCATCGAGTTTGCATTTAGGGCGATGCTCTGGCCGATCCTATGAGATTTGTACTGATCGGTCAGGACAATTTAAATATCGTCCTGGACGATAAATTCATCTACTTGCAATTAATGAGCCCCTTTGAAGCTTTTCTATTTAAGAGCTCTTGTTCAATATTTTTGAATATCCATGGCTGCTGTCTTGACCTAAGAAAACCTAAAGGAGAGAGAGAGGGAGGGAGAGAGAGAGAATCTTGTGAGGGGGAGCTTGTGAGGAGATTCACAAGGGTTGCTCCAAGCATTATTCCACTTCTTCTTCCCTAGAGTCTCTCCTTGGAAGGGTTGGTAGAGGTAAGTTTTAGCAAGTGATCGTGATTCTCTTCTTGCTTCAGGAGGAAGCAAAAGGAGTTGGGCTCTCTGCCTTGCCGGGTGTGGCAAAAAGGAGGTATTTTTGTGAGGGCTTCTCCGCCTAGCTGTGGGGGCTAAAGGAGAGTCACATTTGTAGTGCAATACTTGTAGGGCGCCTCCAGGGAGTGGACGTAGGTCGAGTTGACCGAACCACTATAAATACTTGTGTTTTTGTTTTTACTGCTTTCGCATTTATTTTCTTACGCACTTGTTTTTGTAGTGATTTGGTTTGTGATAAACATTTTGTTTTTTTGCTTAAAGAAATTTTTAAATACCAATTCACCCCCCCCTCTTGGTTAGCCTCGGGCCAATTCTATAGGGCTTAACATCCCTAACGAACTTTCAAGTGGTATCAGAGCGGGATTCATAAAACTAAGATTGAAAACTTTTTGAATTTTGATCCATGGCTAACCTTTAGAATCGTAATACACCGGAAGGGTATTCTTTTACCCGATCACCTTTGTTTGATAATATCCCATTTAACTTTTGGAAAACTCGCATGTCTACATTTTTACAATCTACTGATTATCACATGTGGATGCTTGTTAAGGATTGTTACACACCTCCAACTGGTAAACTTAATGGCATTACTGTTCCACTTCCTTTTACTGAATGGACTTTAGATGATAGGGATTTGGCTCAATTAAATGTAAAATGTCTTAATTTCTTTTTCTGTGCTTTAAAATCAGAAGACTACATGCGTGTTTCCACTTGCACAACTGGTAAAGAAATTTGGGATAAATTGTATATCACTTATGAAGGCACTAATGAAGTTAAGCAATCCCGTTTGAATATTCTCTTGCATGACTACGAAA
>NW_021370459.1:0-494 GCF_001605985.2 Dendrobium catenatum
AAAAAATTTGTTGCTTATTTGAATACTTAATTCTCATACTATATAAAGAGAGATTATTACATGCGGAATCCAAACATAAAGAGCCGTTCAATTTTATAGCTGTGAATTGCAAAAATATAGTAAAAGCAAAATTATTGTTCACCACTGCATTTTTACTATTCACTGCTACGCTTTTACTGTTCACAATTATAAAACCAAACGGTTCGCTATGTTCGGACTCCGCACGTGATAATCTCTCGAAATATTAAAACCTGATTAGGAAGATGAATGTCACTTGAATTTTATTACATTCTTTAAAATAAGAAAGTATATTCTCAACTATTATGTCGTAATACATCTCAAAGATATGATGTTGCTGAATGAAAAAAAAAATCATCATTCTTAATTTTTATTTGAACCTTATTGCTAGAAAATTGATGTTTCCTAATGAACAAAAAAAATTTTTTTTTTTATGAGATCTGTTATCAAAAATTACTTTTTTTTTCTTTGTGCTA
>NW_021370460.1:0-324 GCF_001605985.2 Dendrobium catenatum
GCCTTTACAACACACTCTTTTCACCACTACCCGGTGAGGCAAAGAACCGTCATCCTTTTACACAATCCCCAGTGTTGGCAGAGAACCATCCATCCTTTCACACAATCCCCAGTGTTAACAGAGAACCATTGTCCTTTTACACACTTCTAGTGTGGGCAGAGAACCCTTCGGCTTTTCATACTCTCCAAGTGTAGGCAGAGAACCCATCGGCTATTCACACTCTCCAAGTGTAGGCAGCGAACCCTTTGGTTGTTCACACTCTCCAAGTGTAGGAAGCGAACCCTTCGGCTATTTACACTCTCCAAGTATCGGCAGCGAACCGGA
>NW_021370461.1:0-251 GCF_001605985.2 Dendrobium catenatum
TGCTAACTGTCTTCGTAGTGTTTTGCCATCATCAAAAGAGGGAGATTGTTGCAAATCTATTTTCATGACTTATGTTTTGATGATTGACAAGGATCGCTCGGCTTCTTCTTCGTCTAGAGTTTCTTGTCCGTGGAAGGGTCGGTAGAGGTAAGGTTTTCAGCACTGGATTGTGGTTCTCTGCCATCTTCAGGAGGAAGCAAAAGGAGATTGGTTCACTGCCTTGCCGGGGTGGCAAAAAGGACTTCTTTGTG
>NW_021370462.1:0-287 GCF_001605985.2 Dendrobium catenatum
GTAATTTTGCTCCAAATGAGGTCCCAACTCCTTGAAATCAGCTCCAAAGGTCAGGGATGACCTAAGAAGAGATTCCCAAGTGTTTGGGAAATTTTTGGAATTTTAAATTATTATTAATTAATTATATTAATTAAATATTGGTTTTCAATTAAAATTAAATAAAGGTTTTATTTGCTGTCAATTCAATTGGATTTTAATTTGCATTGGTTAAGGATTCCAATCTGGTCCGTTAGAGGGGTTATTCATAATTTTTGGATTTTAAATGGATTTATTATATTTTCTGGAAG
>NW_021370463.1:0-365 GCF_001605985.2 Dendrobium catenatum
GGATGAAATTTTTACAGAGAATAATTCAACCTGGGATGAATTTGCGTTCATCTGGACGAAAATTTTCCAGAGAGCATTTCGTTATGGCACGAATATTAATTTCATCTGAACGAAAATTTTCCAAAGGACATTTCATCCTAGAATGAGTTTTTGTTTGTCTGGACAAAAATTTTCCAAAGAGCATTTTGTCCTGGGATGATTAAACATTCGTCCTGGACGATCAGGACTTAGAAAAATTTTCTTCAACTCCTGCTCATTCCATTGTTCTTTAGAGGAGATAACTGACTTGATCGTCCCGTACTAACTATATTCGTCCCGTACGATCAGCATAAATTTTTAAAGATCTCCTTAAGTGTGTGTGTGTT
>NW_021370464.1:0-280 GCF_001605985.2 Dendrobium catenatum
TAAAAGGTTTTGTCGCGGCCCGGTGCGAGCGGGGTCCGTCCCGGATCGGGTCGGGTCGTGACAAACTTTAGTGGTATCAGAGCATTGGTTTTGGAATTGGGTTGGATTGTAAAACAGAGCTATAGGAAGTGATCAGTGAGTCTGTCTGGGGGGTAGTTTTGATTCGTTTGGCTTTTTATTGTGTTATTTTTGTGATAGTTTTCCGGATTTTCTGGATTTTTCTGTATGGATCAGCCAGACCCATACATGACAGACGGGCAGAGTGCCAGTCAGGCAGCAC
>NW_021370465.1:0-286 GCF_001605985.2 Dendrobium catenatum
ACGCTTTTCTTAGCGTGGTGGGAAAGGCCCAGTTTTTCATAATTTTCTCCTAAACGGGGGAGACGCTGGAGGGCTGCCGAAATTTCGGGTGAACATAATGCTACATTTGAACCTTTAAATTTGATAGAACAACAGTGGACTTGTTGAACCGGACTTGGACCAGACGAACCTAAATGAACTTAAAATTCAAATGAAATTGAAAGAAACAAGAACTTGGACAAATGATGGACTTGTGTAATACTTGAGTCGGACTCAAGCTGAACTGAACTAGAACTTCAATTTGCCA
>NW_021370466.1:0-1229 GCF_001605985.2 Dendrobium catenatum
ATACTCATATCATCCAGGCTGATCGGCTTAATGACGGCTGCCTTAATCAGGATGTCCTAATTTGGGTTTTCTATTTTTAGCTGATTGTCTAGGACGATTTAAGGACCAGCCAGGACGATGTGATAAAAAAAAGAGAATTCTAATTAGTAGATAGAAATTTTCCCCTTTTGTGTGTGTGTATGCAAGGTTACTTAGCATCAGGAATCACTTTGTTTATAATGGACTCAAGAAAGGAAAAATTACAAATTGACTCATAGTTAATCTATTCAATCTTGAGCTGGCTTTAGTTGCACTCATTCTTGTGGACCTAAAAAATTAGTAGGCAAGATAATCGTGGAATATCATGGATGTTTGCTATCATTAAAATTCTAATACATAAAATCAAATTTGCAATAATCTCCCCCTTTTCGATAGTGGCAAACAAAAAATAATCTAATTAGTTCAAGAAATAAGGAAATGAAACAAAACACAGTTTTAACTTTTTAATAAAAGAATAAAATTATAGAACAAACAGTACACAAACTACTCCTTTTGACATCATAAAAAAGAGGAGGAAAGTAAAAAATAGCAGAGACTAAAAACAGAAAAGATGACTTCACTTGTAAAAAAGAGCAGAAAAGAATCACATATCCGTATACCTTCACTCCTAGACTTATAGTTCCAACTAGTCCAAAAAGATTAATATGTAAAATTTCCAATGGTTTACTAGTTCTAAGACCCTTATTGGTTTGAAAAGATGACTTCACTTATTTTCCTAATTAACATGCATCACAAAGGTGGTCCTTAGTAAAGTCTAGTTTTGGTATACCTCTCACTAAGTTCTTTTGGGTAATCCTTCTAATGTTTTTCATGCTAGAGTGAAAAAGTCTCCTATGCCAAAGCCATGACTCATCAGATACAGTTTAAGAAAAAAAAAAGTAGGATAATGAATGCAATTCATGTCTAGCATATAAACATTGTTTATCCTTTTATCATTCAAAATAACATTTTTATTTAGACTTAATATACAGCTAGTAGGAAAAAAATTTACACAATAACCTTTATCACATACCCTGATTATACTAAACAAATTATGCTTTAAGCCTTATACCAATAGCACGTTTTCAATGAAAAAAATTCTTAATATTTCCAATAATAGATGACCCAATCACTTTCCTTATGGTGTTATCTCCAAGTGTAACCTTGCCTCCAGTCCTGACTTCCAGCGATATGAATTGTGCAGTATCTCC
>NW_021370467.1:0-234 GCF_001605985.2 Dendrobium catenatum
AAATTCCGTAAGCAAGGGAAGTGTGAGGCGGTGTAGGCTGTACAGAAATTCCTTAAAAAGGAATTCAATTGAGTGCTTCATGCATTGTTAATTTATGTGGCCAAAGCAGAATTCGGTGGCAAAAATAGGAGAAAGACTGAGGAAGCATTCGGTACAGTAAGAAGTTGGATCCAACGGACTGAACATATCAACGGAACTGTATTAAAATCGCAGAATCAATATAGCATCCTTTGG
>NW_021370468.1:0-231 GCF_001605985.2 Dendrobium catenatum
CAAATCATTAAGTTTTTGTTTGGGACGGCTTTTTCACCGTTTTTTAAAATAGTTTTATAGTAAAAAAAATCCTTTTTTATTAAAAAATTATTTTAAAAAACATTAATTAAGCTGATTTTATTTGGGAGAGCTTTCTTATTGCTTCTTAAAAAAAGAAATAAGCCTAAAAGGAGCTGGGTAAAATCTATTTATTTCAAGCATCATATTCGGTGGTGATCATTTGAGAATGGC
>NW_021370469.1:0-649 GCF_001605985.2 Dendrobium catenatum
TCCTTGCACATACTTTTTGTAGAGAAAAACTGCTTGATCGCTCTACAAACATCCTCCCTAATGATGCTCCTATAAACTTTAAAAAAAGAGTAAGCAATCCCATCACATCCCGGAGCCTTATTTTTATCCAACTTCGTAGCAAACTCCTCAATCTCGAACCCAAAAATCTCAGTATCCAGCAAATCTTTATCATCATCTTCTAAAACCATCCACAGTTTAGGCCAATTTTCCAAACAACAAGCCCTATTCCTCCATTTGTCTTGAAAGAATTTGAAAAACACCTCCTCCACTTCCTTTGGTTCCTCAGTCATGACCCCATATGCATTCTTTACTTGTAAAATTTAGTTAACATTTCTTCTTGCATTGGTAAAAGAATGAAAAAACTTAGTATTAGCATCACCATCTTCAATCCACTTTACCTTGGCTCTTTGCTTCCACCATGTATTCATACAATTAATAATGCCATTAAGCTCTTTGACCTTAGCTCTTAGCATCCATAATTTTTCTTCATTCAACCCTCCATCTCTAGCTTATTCCTCTTGAATTTGAAAATTTTCATCCTTCAATCTATCTTTCTACTTAGGGAATTCTTTCAATCTAAACTTGCTCCAATAGAATAAGTCCGTCAAAGTCCTTTTGCATTTCTTAT
>NW_021370470.1:0-1277 GCF_001605985.2 Dendrobium catenatum
TAGTTGGTAGCTTTCTTTGTACCAACACACTACAACTTCTCAGTGGGTGATATATTTTATACTCCTTCAGCTTTTTGAATTTCATATTGCTCACTATTTATTTCAATGCATTTAAAAATAAAATTGATACAATATAAAAAATTGTCTTGATCGAGCATAAATCTACTTACTGGAATTAAAAACTTTTAAAATTAAATTCAAGATCATTTAAACCCCAATTTCAATAAATCTATAGTCAAATCTAATTTCTAAGTGAGATGAATTCAACAACATAAAAAATGGTTCAATCTAAGTCCAAATGAGCCCAAATCATGAGCTTGAAGTATAACGCTCTAAGATCAAAATTGGAAGAATTGTCTATTTCATTTCTTAATTGATCTAATGGAGCCTCTAATCTCCCTTTAATGAAAAAGAAAAGCTAGCAAAAGAAATTTGATTCATCAGAATATTTGACTAATTTCTTTTATCAAAATTTGATTTACAATAGCAGGAGATCACTTATAACATCAATTTATCTCACTAAGCTTATGACTACAAAAGGATAAAATAACATAAAAGAAAAATAAAACAAAAGTTGAATGTTTTAATCAGCCTCGCTACACCGGATCCTAATCCTTTCCCTAACCTGAAATCAATAAAATTTATATAATGAGCTTATAAAGCCTACGAGAACGGCAGGACCCCATGACTCCAACGCTTTCAATACAATGTCGTATAAATCAATATGCATGCTCATCATAACTAATATTAGATAAGTAGCTATTAGTATAAATAACAATCTGTCACTAATGATACGAATCAATATGATCATCAAATGAAAAAAAAAAATTAAAAAATCAGTACAATGAAATTCATAAATCACTATCATAAAATGTTTAGGATATTCGACCGTGCTTGCTGTTATGTTTGAGTTGGTTAGTAGTTCATATGATACCAATTAGTTGTAGTTATTTTTTTTTTTTCTTATCATATTGAAGTTTTTTGCTAATCAACTCGTCATATAAGTTGAATATGAAATCATCCTATATAAATAGAGGGTTGGATAATTCGTAACTAGCTTTCTTAAAATTATGATTCGTCACAGCTGTGAGATAAGATGACCTTTAAAATAACTAAGATAAAATCTAATGAAATGAAGATAAGATGGTTTGAAGCTAACTATGATACTTTTGCTCTTCATATTTGTTGCTCTTAAATAGATATATTGTGACTTCAAATTTATGCACAATAATAACTTATTGTAACTAGGGGTGTCAATATTTGACACGACATGAAAA
>NW_021370471.1:0-244 GCF_001605985.2 Dendrobium catenatum
GGACGGATTGACTGATATGATGGATCGATTGATTTTCAACTGTGTACGGATTTCATCGAGATTGATGTGGATTGATTGAGCTTGGTTTATTGATTTGTCTGCCGCTGCATTGACTGGTTTTATTGACTATTGATTTTCGGATTGCATCGACTACTGATTTGATTTCCACTGCATAGACTCATTGACCATTGACTGATTCAGATTGATCGATTGACATGCATATTGATAGCATCGCCGTGCTTTG
>NW_021370472.1:0-242 GCF_001605985.2 Dendrobium catenatum
AAAGGATCAAAGTGTAGTTGGAACTAAGTGGGTATTCTAGAATAAAATGAAAGACTCTTGAGTTGTCATTAGAAATAAGGCTAGATTAGTAGCTAAGGGATAAAATCAAATTAAATGGATTGATTTTGAGGAGACTTTTGCCTCTGTAGTTAGATTTGAAGTAATTAGGGTTTTGTTAGCCTTTACCTATTTTAAAGGATTTAAACTGTATCAAATGGATGTTAAAAGTGCCTTTTTAAATG
>NW_021370473.1:0-235 GCF_001605985.2 Dendrobium catenatum
TGAGACAATTGCATTAGGTCTAACAACCTATACAGACTTTCACCTATGACCTCATAATTGATCCTAAAACTACTAGTCCATAATAAGTTTTCCAACTGAGACGGCAGATGAAAATAACTCGAAGTCTCCTATAACTAGGTTTTTTACTTTCTCTCTCCTCTTTTTCTTCCCTAGTTCCTGAAATAGCTCTCTATTAAACATTTTGACTAAGATATGAAAATGATATTTATAAGTG
>NW_021370474.1:0-208 GCF_001605985.2 Dendrobium catenatum
CGGACCCAAAATGGGTCGGGTTCGAGTTCAACAAATCAACCCGTTTTAAAAATCGGGTTGGGTTCGGGTTTACCCTAAACTTGAAAATGACCCGAAATTGACATGAAAACTAATATTTGACTCGGAAACCCGAGATTGACCCGCTTTTTAGCTGATTTTTGACCCTAAAACTAGCAATTTTTGGTCAACTTCGGGTCATTCGTGTCGG
>NW_021370475.1:0-315 GCF_001605985.2 Dendrobium catenatum
TAAAAGTAAAAAAAAAAAAAAAAAATGCTCAACTTTGTAGGTAAGTTTCAGGCTTTCTTTTTAGATAAATTTTTACTGCATTGTTTTTCATATTCTAATCATAATTCTTATTTAATTACTCTTTTTCATTGATTTCAATAAATTTTTGTATTAGAAAGTTATTTTCTACGATAACTTTAAGAAATAATTTTTTCTATAATAATTTTACAAAATATTAAGAAAGTCCTCTCAAATGAAGCGTTAGATAAATAGGAATGGAGTTTATATAACGTGGTTATGTAACTTTTTACAAAAACAATGTATATTGAATTATTA
>NW_021370476.1:0-1566 GCF_001605985.2 Dendrobium catenatum
TGCTCAACAGAGTGCGGTAAATAAATAAACAGACAATCAATCAATTCTAAGTTAACAACCATCATGCAGTGAAAGCTCGAAAACCCGGCACACAGCAAAAAAATAAACACCGGCCTAGCCTAAAACTAGAGTTGGTTGTCCTAACAAATCATCTAAAGAGTGTGATGTAGGCCGTGTGGTTTGGATATGTCTTATGGAGGACAAATTGTTAAAGTTGTTTGAAGTTCTGGTTGGTTGAAAGACTTAAGGGAAGATTTAAATTTGAGTTTAAGTATTAATGATTTGAAATTAATTTTAAGGTTGATTAATGATTTCTAGATTTTTAGAGTGATTTTGAGTTTTTAGGAATTTTCTGGATTATTATTCTAATCACTTAATCAAGGGGTCAAAAATTGACTTTTACATTAAGCTCAAATTCTATAAGGTTTGTATTTTATTAAAATACTAGACCTTAATACGATCCGTTATAAGATAAGTACGTTGAAATCGGATCTTTCTACAATTAGTTATGAAGGTTTGAAGTTTTGAACTGATTTGACCTAGGTTTGACCAAAACGTTGACTTTTTGACTTTGTCTGATTTTTGAAGGTTTGAAATTTTTGATAAATACTAGACTTGATTTTGAGTTGAATGCAATTGAGTTTGGTCAATTTGGAGTTTTCTAGAGTTAGTTATGATTTTTTGAAGTTTGTATTTTTTAGAATTATTAAAATTGTTTAATTAGAAGGGTTTTTTTGATTTTGCTCCAAATGAACTCCAAACTACTTGAAATCAACTCCAAAGATTAGGAATGACCCAAGAAAAGATTATCAAGTGTTTGGGATTTTTTTGGAATTTTTAATTATTATTAATTATTTATTTTTACTAAATACTGGTTTTCAATTAAAATTAAATTAAGGTTTGATTTGATGTCTGATCAAGGGGTTTTTATTTTCATTGATTAAGGACATGAGTCTGGTCAGTTTGAGGGGTTGTTGGTATTTTTTGGATTTAAACTTGATTTATTGGAATTTCTGGAAATTTGAAAGCTCAATTAAATGGTTAAGTTTGACTTGTCTAATTATCTGACCTAATGAACTCAAATTGGGTGAAATTTGAACCTAAGGTTTAAAATGTCACTAAGTTTAATGTTCTCAAGTTTCACCCCTATTGGGTGTGTATAGAATTTCCTAAGATTTTTTTAAGTTTTCTAGACCTTGTTCTTAATTATTTTTCCTAGGTGTCTCTACAGTTCAAATTGGCTTGAAATTTGGTGTGTCTAATCTTGGCATACATGCATCCATACCACAGAAATTTCACAGCGAAAAATTGAGAATTTAAGGAGTTATGAATTTTCAAAATTTAGAGTCCAAAATGCACCCTTTATCTTAAAAATTCAAATCACAGAAAACCATTGAGTATCTAACCTTAGAAAAATTAGTAAACATGCCTAAGATACCCAATAATATTCCACCAAAATTTGGGCTCCAGTTGATCACATGATTGTGAGAAAATTACAAAAAACATAATTCAAATAAATAAAAATATCTCACAATACAGAGATCCAAGTAACTTGATTTTAATTTT
>NW_021370477.1:0-303 GCF_001605985.2 Dendrobium catenatum
TCTTGATCGGGTCTATCATCCATTCCCCCCACCATCCACTTTAAGTACACAATGGTGAAATTTCTATTTTAAATATGAATTTTCTAAATCTCCAAACTCTCCTATTTTTCAACATCCAAATCCAAACCCATGCTGCTACTATATGCCAGATAACACTTATATTCTATGTATCTGATTGACGACTAGCCTTAATCGAAAGTTCACTCTCATGATTGAGAGGGGTAAGTAACTATAGGGGCTTGCGCCTATACGAAACCAGAACTCATATCATAAAGTCCTCGCAAAATGAGGGCGAAATCTCTG
>NW_021370478.1:0-294 GCF_001605985.2 Dendrobium catenatum
ATGATCCAATAAAGTGACATCTATATTCCAATGAGCTGATTCTAGCTGTCTGCAAAATTCACTTTGGGGAAAACTTATTGATGAAGTTGGTTCTTCAATTAATCCTTATTCAGTTCATAATGTTGGTGATAAGTTATAATATTTTTTTTTCAGGGAAGCAACATCCTTAAAATAAAGAAATGCAGTCAGGCTATGCTATTCAAGATGCTTGATTTACTATTTATCCAATTGATAATATTGTGGATAAATATTAAACTGAAAAAGCAGACAAAGTTGAAGTTTTGGATAGGATGG
>NW_021370479.1:0-285 GCF_001605985.2 Dendrobium catenatum
GAGCGGTATTTCTCGTTTTTATCAAATAATACCTAACAATACCGAGTAAATACTGAGTTTTTTGGCGTAATTTTTCCTCTGACCGGACGTTCCTCTATGTACGTTCACCGGACCTAATAATTGTTCATTGGCTATGGCGTGAATTCCCACATCGCAACTCCAATATGGGCAAATTTTTAAAAGGATCTTGATTTAAAAAAGTATTAGCAAAAAATTTTAATAATAAAAAAATTTAAAAAGATCATATCAGTGAACAGTAATCACATTTTATAAGAAAACGTGATT
>NW_021370480.1:0-257 GCF_001605985.2 Dendrobium catenatum
CAATCTGGACTTATTCCTTGTCTGACAAAGGAAGCCATCTAAATCCACCTAATCGTATCAAATCCATACTGTCCAGTCTGTATGAAGAAGGGTGGGTGGTTTAGACACCGAATTTGGGATCGACAAACTAGAGAAATTCCTAAATGATCCCACACTTATGAATGGTACAATGCTCCTAAAACTAATGCAATTAATTCTTAATTTTAATTAGTTACTAATGTAATTTATGCTAGTCAAAGTCTCCAAATCAGTGATGT
>NW_021370481.1:0-2285 GCF_001605985.2 Dendrobium catenatum
GACCAAACACAATAACCCCAAAACTCTACATGCCCATATTTGAGTGTAAATGCTTAGAAATTCATTAACACAACAAAATAATTGTACATATTATATAATATTACAAGTATAAATATAATAGTCAAAATATAATAAATCAAACTCTTTATATTAGTACTATATTCTCAAATTACATTCCTTAAAGGGCATGTAATAGTGAGAGTCACAGACGACATCAATGAATTTACAAGGATGACTACCACATTATTATAACATATAAAACTAAGGACAATAAATAAAATAACTAAAATTTTACATTCCTATACAAAATAAAACAACAGCAATAATAACAAAAACTTAAAATTTTACAAACCTATATAACCTAAAATTAGTAGACTTGAAAACATCTGCAGTTACAAATATTGCACTATCTAAAGAGGTCAAGCTTCTATATCGCACCAAGTTGGTAAAATGACTATAAGGGCTTCTTTGCTTAGTTGTGGGGGATAAAAGAGAGGCACTAAAGGTTTAGTGCAAGCTCAGAGGACAGATAGAGTAAGATTAGTGATTATTTAACTAATAAATAGATCAAACAAATTACACAACTTAAAATATTTCAATTACAGACTAGAACTTACAAAGAGTCAATTTCTCTATCACACTAGTTGGTGAAAAGATTATGGTTCCTCTTCTGCTAGTCTGGGAGCTAAAGAGATGACACTAAAATCTTTCGTGCAATACTCAGAGAGGAGGATCTGGGAAATGGATAATACGCCATTATTTTACCAAACCATTATAAAATTCAAGTGTGCCGATTTTGTTTTTCTGCCCTTTATTTTTTTTTCTACAATTTATTTCTATAATAACTAATTAATTTGTTATTGATATTTTATTATATGATTAGTTTATTATACACATTATTGTAATTTTGAAAAGTATTATTATTCTTCCACATCAGTAATAGTATATTCTTGTGTTTTGTTACAAAAATCAAAATGTATGTTTTGTGGTTAATAACAATCAGTTCCTTTTTTAGGACTACCAATCCCGCCCCCCCCCCAATCTTCGTGTACTATGGATAGTTCATTAGGCTAATCACATACTATATTGATCTTTCAATTGGTATTAGAGCGGTTCTTAACAAGTAGTGGTTTTTGAAAATCTTAAGAAACTAATCTTTACAAATTTTAGAAACAAAAGCAGTAGAAAAGGATATTTTTGTAATCGGTCACATTAATTTGATAACAATACACATTATTTTTTGAAAAACTTGCATGATGTGATTCTGAATTTAATTACATTTTCACAATATCAGCATTTTAGTCAAAGAAACATTATATACAGCACCAAGCTCTCAATTGTTATGTAATGAATCAAGAAATGAGAGTACGATTTAATGATATGAGAGCATGAGAATATAGAACTAGCACTACAATAACAAAATATTACAATTAGTTTTCTTGGTTTGCACCTTACCTCTGAGATTAGCTAATGAAGGTCACTAACATGTTACCCATTGAAAGATATTTTGGAATAAATTGTGTATTTAATTGAAGGAAACCATTTGAACGGTTGATAATCTTGCCTATGACATTTCTGCTTACCGCAGATTCATACTCTTTCGCTTGAAACTTAATTAAACCATCCTAGACATGTACACTAGGTTTACACAAATCATGACATCTCTGTATACTTTACGTAGAGATCTTTCAAATTCTAAGAAAATTAACAAAATTCTTCAATGTTTACCCAGTAATTATAATGCTAAAGTTACTATCATTTATGAATCAGAAGATCTTAATATTTATTCCATATATAACTTGTTGGGCTCGCTAATTTCCTATGAGCAAGGAGTGAGTCAGTGATTATATGTAGTAGGAGATAAGAGAAATGACAAAGTGGTGGCACTGAAAGCAAATGAGTTAGAAAGTGACTGCTCTATAGTTGAGGAAGATAATTACATAGCACTGATGACATGTGAATTCAAAAACTTTCTAAGAAGAAAACAAAAGCTTCATTAGTAATGAAAAAAAGGTAAAATAAATAAAACTTTTAAAGCATCATCCGTTACCATTTGTTTTGAATGCAGAAATCCAGACCACTTGAGGACTAAGTATCCCAATATAAAACTCACCCAATTAAGGAGAAGAGTGAAGAGAAGGAAAAGTTCAAAAAGGGGAAGCAATAGATATATAAGGTGTTTTGAGCTTACTTTTCCTCGGAATCATCAAAATAAGAAGTATAGGAGGAGGTAAAAAATCTAAATCTTATGGCTAACGATAATCTTTATCAACATGTTTGCTATC
>NW_021370482.1:0-1107 GCF_001605985.2 Dendrobium catenatum
CAAAATAATCAAGAGGTAAATCTTTCATTTTGAAAAAATAATACTCTTACTTTTTGATAAAAATTTCTACTATTTGAAAAATTATGTGAATCAAACTTATCTCAATTAATTGATGTGTGTTTAACATCTCTTAGTGCCTTTACTATTGAGTGTGTTTAAATGCACATCTCATTCTTTTGAAAAATTCATGTATGGAAATTTTTGGACTCCAACATCTGATTATAAATCATTCTTAAGGACTGATATGATATTCCCTTGATTGCACTCTCATTTTCTTTTGGAATCTTGGTTCTTTTGCTTGCTTGTTTGAGAGCTACTCACTCATTCAAGCTTGTTATTTCTGTTCACTTATTTGGGAGCCACTTTCACATTCAAGTTGTTGGGTTTGGTCACCTGCTTGGGAACCACCATCCCATTCAGGTTGTTGTTTTGTTCACTTGTTTGGGAGCCACTATCCCATTCGAGTTGTGGTCTTTATTCACTTGTTGGGAATCACTCCCCCATTCAAGTTGTTATTTATGTTCACTTGCTTGGGAACTATCGTCCCATTCAAGTTGTTGGTGTTTCTCACTTGTTTTGGAAATCACTCTTCCATTCAAGTTCTTATTTCACTTCTTAGTTGAGTTCATTCCTTTGGATCTTTCTGTGATTGTTCTATTATGCTCCTCCTCATATTGATATCTTGATGACTTTACCTTGATTTGCATAATACTATACATCTTCATTTCATGCCGTTCTTCCTCCACGGACAGACCCGTGGGAGGGATTTTTCATTCGATTTCTGGTGGATTTCTTTTTTCAAGAGATCCCCTTTCGCCATTTCACTTCTTTTTAGCTCTTTGTTCCACCGTTTCGAATATGGTCAGGCAAACATTGAGTAATCCTCATTCACCATTTCGAATATGGTCAGGTGGATGTTGGATCCTTTTTCTCTCTTTTGCCATGCTGTTGTGAATGTGTTCAGGCAGGCATTAGACCTCTTTGGGAAACTTTTTATTCGCTATTGCGAATATGGTCAGGTGGATATTGAGCTGTTCTCATTCGCCATTACGAATATGGTCAGGAGAATATTGAACCCCCTTTCTCTTTCTCCCTTTGTCTCGCTGT
>NW_021370483.1:0-249 GCF_001605985.2 Dendrobium catenatum
TAACCATTTAAAATTGATCAATAAACTAAATTAACTAAAATAGAACATAATCGACTAATATTTAAACTTTAAATAAAAATTTCCTTCTCTGGCCTTCAACCAACCTGAACTCTATGCAATTTTAACTAACTACCCAGCTTAGGATATATTCAAGCCACACAAGCCTTACACACACATATAATTATTTAATAGAGCACCACTTCTAGATATAGGCTAGGCCGGTGTTTCCTTTTTTGCTGTGTGTCGGGT
>NW_021370484.1:0-214 GCF_001605985.2 Dendrobium catenatum
AGCTCAAGGGCTCGTCGATGGTAATGGGCCAATTCGACTTTGCCAACCTTGTAAATCCCAAGTACTTGATTTATTACAAGTTAAGAATCACCAAAGATTTGTAGATGTTGGATTCTGACATCGATCGCAATCTCCAGCCCTGCTAATAGAGCTTCATACTCGGCTTCGTTATTGGTCTGAGGTTCAGTCAAACTGAATGAGAACCTCATTATGC
>NW_021370485.1:0-303 GCF_001605985.2 Dendrobium catenatum
CCTTTTGGATTTAGTGCAGTTAGGGTATTAGTCATTTTTTTCTTTTATTATTGTAGGTTAATAATTTGTTGCATAAACATATATTGCAAATCCGCTTCTTGATTATTTTGACTATTCATTTTTTTATAAGAAAGAAGACTTGCCCGACAATGTAAATATCTGATGCCAAATTAATGCAATCTAAAAAAAAACTAAGTTTGACAAAAGATTTTCTTCCATAAAACATAAACAAACAAAACCTTAGAGTACAACCACTTCAAACAAACATTAAACAAGACACAATAAGTCCTTACAACTTACAAT
>NW_021370486.1:0-236 GCF_001605985.2 Dendrobium catenatum
TATCATTGATACGTCATCATGAAATTATCTTGATCGGACACGAATCTCGAGGCAAAACTCAAATCGGAAACTTCAAAAAATAAATTCAGAAACACGTGAACTCCGATTTCAACGAGCTTATAGCCAAATTGAGCGTCTCGGAAATACGAACCCAACGACACCAAATTCGACCCAATCCGAACCCAAATGGGTCCAAATTAAGGACCCAAAGCGCTGTTGGAAGGTTCAAACCGCAA
>NW_021370487.1:0-369 GCF_001605985.2 Dendrobium catenatum
GATGGTTCATCTGGCTACAATCAGATTAAGATGGCCCTTGAAGATGAGAAATTCACTGCCTTTCGCACCCCTATAGGTGTGTTTTGTTACAAAGTGATGCCCTTTGATCTCAAGAATGCCGGGGCCACCTATCAGCGTGCCATGACAGTCATTTTTGATGAGCTGATTCATGAGCAGGTTGAATGTTATGTGGATGATTTAGTGGTCAAAAGCAAGGTCCGTAGTGATCACCTCCGAGACTTACGAATCATTTTTGAGTGCTTAAGGAAGCATGATTTGAAGATGAATCCCTTAAAGTGTGTATTTGGAGTTAGTGCGGGGAAGTTTCTTGATTTTATTGTTCGCTATCGTGGCATTGAGATTGATCCC
>NW_021370488.1:0-212 GCF_001605985.2 Dendrobium catenatum
CGGTTTCTTAAGAAATCGGAATATGATCGTAATTATAAAATCTGGTTTGCAATCAAAGTAGAAACGGGATAAGAAATTTTTGGCTTATATTTAAATCAGATAATTAAGTTTCGTATTTTCTCCTTTTTAATTTTTTTTATTAACATGCTCCTTAAACTAATTTAAATTTAAAATAAACTTCTTTTTATAAAATGCCCAAAGAAAATAATTTT
>NW_021370489.1:0-1296 GCF_001605985.2 Dendrobium catenatum
AATTTGAAGCGACTGGAGGAGGCTGTGCAGAAACTTGTTAAAGTTTCGGTTGATGTTAGTACTTTCCTTCATCTTTTAGACAGCGCAAAGCGGGAACAGGAGCAGGAGGTTGATTTCTACAAAACACGTGAAACAGGATCTTTGCCTAAAAATGATCTCATCGGGCGTGGCAAGGAGAAGGAGCTTGTTATGGAGTGGCTGAGGAGTCCATCAAATGAGCATGGGGAACTGATTTGTACAGAAACATTTCTCTACTATCTATAGTGTGCCATGGTGGTATGGGGAAGACAACTCTCTTGCAACATATCTATGAAGATGAAATGACGAAGGGATTTGATCTTAAATTGTGGGTTTGTGTTTCCAACAACGTTGATGCTAAAGAAGTCATTGCAGATATGTTGGAACTTCTTAAAAAGGAGAGGCCTCGTTCGGAGAAACTTGAGGCACTTTAAGGGCCTCTCATGAATGAGGTGATGTCCAAAAGGTTCTTACTAGTCCTTGATGACGTTAGGTAAGACGAAGAGGAACGGGATAAAAGTAAATCGGAGAATGTGCTCGCCCCTCTAGCTTCTGGGGGTTTTGGTAGTAAGATTTTGGTAACAACTCGAACGGACTCAGTTTCACTGATGTTTTCAAAGGTAATTAAAAAGAATAAGGACTCATAGTAAAATTAGAGGGCCTAGAGGAAGATGAATGTTTGCAGCTCCTCAACTCTCATGCATTTGCTAGTGTAGAGAACCCCCATGATGATCATAAAAAATTAAGAGCCATTGCTGGAGAGAGTTAGAAAGCTTTTAGGATCTCCATTGGCAGCAAAAGTCATTGGTGGTATTTTGAATTATAGCTTTGATTAAAGTCATTGGGCAAACGTTTTAAATAGTAATTTTTTAAGTGCAGAATTGGGTCGAAATGACATATTTCTCATCTTAAGTTTGAGCTATATGTTCCTCCCAAAGCATCTACAAAATTGTTTTGCATTTTTTTGTATATTTCCACAAGATCATTGGTTCGATAAAGATGATTTAGTACGAATGTTGATTGCATCAGGTTTCATTCTGCCACCTTGTATTCTAGGAGAGGCTGCGGAGGATATTGGAGGAAGGTATTTTGATGTTTTAGTCAAGCAATCTTTCTTTGACAAGATTCAATTTCAACATACAACATTTTACAAAATGCATGATTTACTACATGAGTTAACTATTTCTTCACAAGAATGCTTTTGAGTTTTTGGTGATGAAGAGTTGCTTTTTAAATTCCTAAAACGATTCGACACTTGTCTGTTGATGTTAGCAATTT
>NW_021370490.1:0-214 GCF_001605985.2 Dendrobium catenatum
GCTCTAATTATAAAAAGAATTCTTATTGTGGTTACTAGTCTTAAACCTACCTCTATGTTCAATAATTTTGTCTTTTATATATTTTCACCATCCTAAAATTTTAAAAAAATTAAGTATCTCCATTTTAGTAAAATTCCACCATGTAACTTTTGGTTTATTGTAAATATCATAATTATGAGCATTTTGGATGGTTTATATTGACATTTTACCCCTA
>NW_021370491.1:0-375 GCF_001605985.2 Dendrobium catenatum
AAGAAAATTAGAATGTGAGATTATGATGATTCAAAGTGATCATGGTGGAGAATTTGAAAATGAGAAATTTGAGAATTTTTGTAAGGTAAAAGGGATTGATCACAATTTTTCTACACCTAGAACCCCTTAGCAGAATGGGATAGTCAAAAGAAAAAATAGAACATTAATAGAAGCCGCTCAAGCCATGTTGGCAAAATATTTACTTCCAAAATATTTTTGGGCTGAAGCGGTTAACACAACATGTTATGTTCTGAATAGGGTGAACTTTAGATCGAGTTTAAATAAAACATCCTATGAGTTACTTAATGGAAGAACACCTAATTTGTTATATTTATATGTTTTTGGATGCAAGGTGTTCATACATAACAATGGGAA
>NW_021370492.1:0-502 GCF_001605985.2 Dendrobium catenatum
CAGCTAAGAATAACAGCGCTCCGATACCGTGGGATTTAATCCGAGCCATTGATCAAAATCAACGGCTGGGATTTCGTCTTCAACCTCCCGCTCGTATCCGAGATCGCAGGGCTTCTCCAGCTTGATCCGGGCGATCCCGCCGGCGAACTCTAATGGAATTTTGCAGGGAGGATCAGGATGGTGGGAACCTTCAATCCAACGGTGGAAATCCGTTGGGATGAAGGTTTCCTTCACACTTGACCAAACTACCTAGCTAGAGAGCTCGGGATGGAGAAATTACCGCAGAGAAGGCCTCAACAAATGAGCTTCTCTGTCAGGAAGCTTCAGGGGACAGGGGAAAATAGTTCTCCTTCAGGCATCGGGATCGGAGGACGGCCGGAGGTGCGACTTCGAGCGGGACGCCGAGAGCTCTCACGGGCATTTGCTCGAACGGAAGGAGGGATCGGTCTCTACGCTCGAAGGAAGCTTCTGGGAGTTCGAAGGAGCTCTGGGAATCTAATCA
>NW_021370493.1:0-264 GCF_001605985.2 Dendrobium catenatum
CTTTTGAACTTTGAGTTTCTGCCTTTTCCTCCTTAACATTGATTTCTACCTGAGATTTGGTAGTGGACCCTTTGGGAACATAATATGAAGCGTCCTCGTAGATCCCAATCTCGTGAATAGAGAATGGTTGCAGATCACCCTTAATTGAAAACTCAATGCCATCTCGTTGGTACTTGATGCATTGGTGTAGGGTGGAAGGAACCATCATATATTCATGGATCCATGGACTACCTAGGAGAGCGTTAAAGGACGTCACCGAATCGA
>NW_021370494.1:0-294 GCF_001605985.2 Dendrobium catenatum
GCCGAATGTTGGCCATTAAAAGAGAAGCATAATAGTAAGTTAAGTGTTGTACAGATGAAGATGCTCAGGTGAATGAGTGGCTTTACCCTTAGAGATAGGATATGAAAAGAACATATTTGTGAAAAGGTTGGAGTAGCTCCAATGGAAGATAAGATTAGAGAGACTCGCCTTAGATGATTTAGTCACATAAAATGGGAGCCTTCCGATGACCCGATTAGGGAAGTTGAGGTATTAGATTTGACTTATGTTAAGAGAGATAGAGATAGACCTAAAAAGACTTGGTTAGAAAATATT
>NW_021370495.1:0-18837 GCF_001605985.2 Dendrobium catenatum
TATTTTCGCTTCCGCATTTATTTTTCTTCCGCACTTTGTTTGTGGTGATTTTGGTTGAGGTTTTATCTTTGGTTTTAAAGTTTTCCAATTCACCTCTCTCTTGGTTAGCTTGGGCCAGTTCTATAAGGCTTAACATCCCTAACAAACTTTCAATTAATACTCTACAAATTATCTTTGTTAAATACAATTGATCATATTGAATTAAAAGCCATAAATTTTTTATCATAGTGAGGTCACTTATCCTATTTCATGATGCTTACTCTATATATCAATATGAAATGATATAGATAATGTAAATGATTTATGTAGAATGCTTGTATGTGCATATTGATTGATGGAGCATACTCTCTTATGATACTAGTTGGAGAAACATTGTACCCATGCACATGAAATGAAGAAGGTTATGGTAAAAGAAATGTTAAATATAATACCATTATTGATATTTTTTTAAATGATATTTTTTGTGATGGTTGTATTATTTATAGAAATGATAAAATATATGATATGAAGGTTCTCTCTCTCCCCTCTCTCTCTCTTTCTATATATATATCTATAATGTCTCACAGTCATTCTCAAATAAATTTTAAATGAAATTATTTTATGTAATGGGTGTGGATATTATTTTAAATTAGTTTGTATTATTATAATTTAGACGCATGACATATTCATTGAGTTGTATTATGACTCATCTCTATATTTATAAATGAACTCATGTATTATTGAAGGGGCTTAATTGAGTGGAAGATGAGAGAACGTGTACCGTATGCACGATATTCCAAGAAAAAGTAATTATCAAATTAGTTATAATGTAAGTTAAATTGCATTTGAGGTTTAGGGGCTCTTTCAATATATTGGAAATAATTAGCAGATGAAAATTTATGTAATCATCTGATCGTCTATTCCCTCGTTAATTTGAACCTCCGGGCCGGGTCGTGACATTTATAAAAAACTTATAAAAGAATTTTTTCTACAAGCAAAAAGGTGGAAGTTTTTAAATAGAGAGAATTGATAGAAGCTTCAACATGAGTTTGAGTTTTACTTCCTATGCTGCTAACACAAATCCAACTTCATGCTCATTTATATCTTTTGCTTAATGGAAGACAATGCTAAATCATTGGAGTTATGATTCTCGTAGGTCAATGTGTTTTTCATATTACTATTAGCCTGTTTTAAATGTATCAACATAATTTTATGAAGAAAAATATATGTATCGAAGAAATGTCGTTCTATAGCACTATTGAATCTTTTTTCCTTTACTTGATAAATTATAAAAACCGATTCATGTCTGCTGAGCATATCTTTACTAGCTCTAGTTATTGTGTTCTCTTTAAAAGAAATTCAGTTCAAAGTAATTTTAATGGCTAAAAAATATGTTGGGTACATTCAAAGCAATAAAGAACAAAATATATGATGCTTATTTGATAGTAGACAGTAATTAGTACATAAAATTATGCTAATACATTCAAAGCACACTAAATCTAAACAATACGTTGACTTACGAGAATAGTAGCTGCAATGATTTAGCATTGTCTTTCATTAAGCAATATGTGTAAATGAGCATGGAGTTGAGTATGCGTTGGGCAACATATGAAGTAAAACTCAAATTTATGTTGAAGTTTCTGTCAATTATCTCTATTTAAAAACTTTTTTCTCTTTCCTTAAGGTAGTAATTTTTCATATGTATTTAATAAATGTCTAAAATAAACATATCTTTAGTTGAATTTTATAGATCATAAAAATAGCATGATCAACATCGACTTTTGATCTATCAACATCATCAAACTTAGTTGCAAGTTTTTCACACCGTATCTCAATACATCTCATATGAAGAATGTGAGATCTGACCAGATGACGATCTTACACAAATTTTCTTCTATCAACTGTTAGGAACTACACCATCTCATTACTATGTCTCCTCATAGCTTCGGTATGCAAAGCCCAAAGTATGTCATCCCTATCTGATATCCACACATGCATGCAACATCAAAAAGCTTCATTTGCTTTCAACTTGAGCTCTAGTGAACTACCAAATGAGTTTTTCACACAGGCCTTCGTTCATATGCTCACAATAGCCAACCATTCTTTTGTGGATGCTTGATGCATGTCTAGCTACTATCGATGCATTAGTAAAAAAATTGATAAGAAAACTTCGTGACATAGTGTAACAAATAAATAAGAAGAGATGCAATGAGTTTCGATGTTTTATTACATGCGTTGTTGAATCCCCTAAATTGAATTGCTCAATGATGCTACTCATTTACAATGTGATAGGAAACACTTGTAGAACATTGGTGTTTCTTACCAATAGTAAGATTTCAGAGATCTTCTACCAAGATACTCCAAATAAATCAAGCAAACAACAAGAAAACTCGTACTAATGGACAAAAGGAAAATACCAAGATATAATTGATCCTCAATTCGAGAGGATGATCGATCTCTCCCAAATCTCTAGATGCTGCTAGAGCCCAAGACGCAAAAGCCTTCAACAAAAAAAATTAGCATTACATAGATATCCTTAACCTTAATCCCAACTCTTTTACTTAAATCATACAAGAAAACAGGGCAAATTACTAAATAGCCCCCACCTACTTAATCACTGCCCTAAATCGCCCCTACTTAATCAAACTCACCTAGTGTGGCCCCCAAGGAGGGCAGGTTAAAGTATAGGCGGACCCTTGGTCTGCTGGAATAAATAAGTGTCGACCCTTTTGCTAGGGCCTGTTGGACCGATCTAACACTACCCCCCTCCCAAGAATATCTTGTTCTCAAGTGAAATGATGGAATCTAATGCTTCACTCTCTCATATGGCTCCTAGGTGGCATCGTAGTTCGGTAGGCTTCTCCATATTAGAACCTTTTTATTCCCATCTTCTCATTGGCGAACCCCCCTCAGTTCCAGTGGTTTTAATACCACCTCCAAGTCCTCTGTCAGTGTCATCTCTGAACTAGTTACATGATTTCCAATCACTCTCCTCATCTATGACATATGGAATGTTGAATGTATAGTAGCCGTCGGGGGGAATCTCAAATGATATGCTACTGCTCCAATCCTCTCCAATATCTCATATGGGTCAAAGTATCTTGGGGCAAGCTTCTCACTCCTCTTGTTGGCAACCTTCCTCTATCTGTAGAGCCATAAGTTTAAGAAAACCCTCTTCCCTACGTTGAATCAGATGTCCTTCTTATGCCCATCTGCCTATTTCTTTACTCAATAGGTGCCTTTTCAGCTCTTCCAAAACCCTTTCTATTTCCTCCAAGTGTTGCTTTACTGAAGAGACCTATGTGCTCTTCCGCCTAAAATGTATCAAGTGAGGTTGGTCTCATCCGTACAACACTTTGAATGAGGTCATCAGGGAAGCATAATGATATGAGGTGTTGTACCAACACTCTGCTCATGCTAGCCATTTGGCTCAAAACTGAGGTGTCTATGAAACAAAGCATCGTAGGTATGTGTCTAGGCTTCTGTTTACCACCTTCGTCTGCCCATCTATTTGGGGGTGGTAAGTGGTACTTCTCTTCAGTACAGTCCCCTGCAGCCTGAACAACTTCCTCTAAAAATGGCTAAGGAACACCTTGTCCCGGCCGGACACTATTGACTGGTACATGGTTTAAAATTGCTCAATATGAGGCTCTCCATGAGGCCCGCCTTTGCGCAATTCCAGTAAAAAACGCCTCAATGCTTACGCCTCGAGTTTTTTTTTATGAGGCTTGCGCCTCAACTTGGTTGAGGCCTGCCTCGCCTCATTGGCATGAGACTTACGCCTCACGCTATATATATATTAAAACTTACATAAATCTTGAAGTAAATCTGACATTGGGCTCTATAGGAAAGGATGAAGGGGAGAGAGTAAGGAGAGAGCAGTTCATCATAATGATGATTCAAATGAAGAACCCCTTAGTGATGACAGTGATGATGACTTATGAGTTCTTATATGATATGACATTGCTATTTATTTTTGGAAATCTGAATTATATGTTAATGAAAAGAATACTATGATTTGGGAAAGATAGAATTTTGAGTTGAACTATATTTCATGTTGTTTTATTATTGGGATATTTTGATTTCACTTCATATCTTATGTTTTTTTATGTTTTATATTATTCACTCATTAGTATATAAAAAATTTATCATTTTATGTTTACGCAATCTTTTGATTTTGAGGCTTACTCCTCAAAATGCCTTGAGGCTTACGCCTCGCCTCACAAATGAATAAGCCTCAATACCCGAATACGCAATTTTAAACATTGGACTGGTATCTCATACAATATGACCACCTTTCTGATGAGAGTTGCTACAACTGTCACTGCCATGTATGTCGTAGGGGGATAAAGTAAGCATACTTTCTTAATTTGTCCACTATCACCATAATCATACTATACCCTTCAGATCGGGATAACTCGTTTGTAAAATCCATAGAGACCACCTCCCACACCCGATCTGGTAAAGTTAAGGGTTGCAGTAATCCTCCTGGAGCCATGATCATGCACTAATTCCTCTAGCACACCTCATAACTGGCTACCATCTCCTTCATATCATTGTGCATTTATTTTCAATACAACTCTGCTATAAGTTTCCTGTTGGTCTTCTGCACTTCAGAGTGACCGCCAACAATGATCTCATGGAACTCCTGTAGCAGTTGTGGAATATGGACTGTTGTCTTAGGCATTACAAATCTCCCTTTGTACAATAACCTCTCCCCTTCTAGAGAATACCTAGGCTGGCTATTCCCATCCTTCAGCAAATCTGCCTGAATCCTCGTCAGCTCTTCATCCTGCACACTTTCCTCCTTAATCCCCCGATCCAGTGTCAAAGGTATCGATACATCCATCTTTTGGAGCTCCCCCATACATCTGGACAAGCCTTCTGCCGCCTTGTTCTCTATTCTCGGCCTACACTGGATTTCAATGTCATATCCCTATAACTTTGATAGTCATTTTTGGTGCTCCTTTGTCACCATCCTCAGCTCCAACAAGTATTTTAAGCTCAACTAGTCTATCCTAATAATGAAATTTCGACCTAACAAGTAAAGTTGCCACTTCTGGATGGCTACCACAATAGACACCTGCTCCCTTTCATAAACGGACTTCATTCTTGCTCTAGCTGTCAACACCTGACTGATATAAGCTATGGGTTGGTGGCTTTGCATGAGGACTGCCCCTAATCCATACCTTGAAGCATCCGTCTTTACTATTAAAACTTGACTGAAATCTGGCAAGGCCAAGACCGGTATAGTGTTCATGGCCTTCTTCAATTTCTCAAAAGCTGTTGTGGCCGTCCCACCCCACAAGAAGCTATCTTTCTTCAACTGTTATATCAATGGTTAGGCGATGGTGCTATAACCTAGCCTCTCAAGAACCTCATGTAGTATCCTGTCAGCCCTAGAAAACCCCTAACTCCCTCATATTCTTTGGAAGCAACCATCTCAGCATTACCTCAATCTTAGCCTGATCAACGACCACACCCTCCTAAGATACTACATATCCAAGTATTCCACACTTGTTTATGCAAAACAACATTTCTTCAAATTGACTCTTAGTTATTGCTCCCATGACACCTCTAGGACCATCCTCGAGTGCTCCTAGTGTTTCTCATTTGATATGTTGTACACCAATATATCATTAAAGAAAATCAGTAAAAATCTCCTAAGATGGGTCAAAACACCCTGTTCATTAGGGACTGGAATGTAGCTGGACATAAGTGAGGCCAAGAGGCATCACCAGGAACTCATAATATCCCTCATACATTCTGGTCTTCGGTATGTCCTACCATCAAGGTTTAAAATTGCGTAATTAAGCCTCGAGGCGGTTTTCGTCCGTGAGGCGAGGCGAAAGCCTCGAGGCGGTCTGAGGCGTAAGCCTCACGGACACAGAATTGCGTAAATGAGAAATTAAGGGTTTTTCTTACAATAAAAAAACATAAACCCTAGATTTTCTTACACTTGAAAAATCTAACCATAAACTAAAAAAAATACCTAAAATCCAATGTGGAGTACTCCTAGAGGGCGGCCGGAAGTTTCAACTTCGCCGGAGAGAGGCGGCGCCGGCGGGAGAAGCGGCGGGAAGGTAAGCTGGCGGGTAAGGACCGTGCGGGAGCTCTCTGTTTCGCGATTTTGAGCCATGCGGGTAAGAAAAATTCGGAAGGAGCTGCTGTCGTGCGGGTTTAAGGAGAAAAAAACATTCATTTTAAGTGGGTGGGTCCATTCCCATGAGGCGTACGCCTCACTAAGAATTGCGCAATTGCACCTCTGAGGCGCGCCTCAGTCCATGTGAGGCGTACGCCTCTGCCAGGGATGGAATTGCGTAAGCTTCGAGGCGGTTTTTGGACGAATTGCGCAGAGGCGCGCCTCTTATTGCGCATTTTTAAACAGAGCCTACCATTCATTCGAATTTGATGGTATCTAGACTTCAAATCTATCTTCGTGAAGATAATTGCCCCACACAGCTCGTCTAATAGCTCATCTATCACTGGGATGGAAAACTTGTTTGGCATAGTCTTCTTATTCAAAGCCCTGTAGTCCACGCAGAACCTTTAACTCCCATCATTTTTCTTAACTAGTAAGACTGGGCTTAAAAAAGGGCTCAGACTAGGCCTGATGATCCCTTCCTCCAGCATTTCTTTGATCAATTTTTCAATTTCGTTCTTTTGAAATTGAGGGTAACGGTATGGCATGACATTGATGGGCTACACCCCCTCCCTCAAGGCGATGACACGCGCCTGCTCACTTGTTAGTGGAAATCCTTAAGGTGGCTAAAAGACCTCACGGAATTGCTATATTAGCAGTTGTACTGAAATAGGAATGTTTCCTCCCTCATCCAATCTAGTCCCCTCTAATCTCTGTAGCTTCTTGAAGAAACCTCCCCCACTTCCTGTATGCTCCTTAACATGATTTTGAGAGACACCATGGCTTTAGATAACCCCGCGTCTCCTCTGATCACTACTCTTCTCCCCTCCAACAACAACTCCGTGTTCAGTGTCCCCCAGTTTACATTAGTGTTTCCTAAGGTCTGTAACCACTTCATCCCCAAGATGACACCAGTGCTCCCTAACTCCCCTAGAGATACCCTTGCCCGTCTCCACCTTCCCCGTACCCATCAACACGCCATAGCATTGTATCTACCAATGTTACCCCTAATTGATCCACGACCTAGTTAGAGATGAAATTATGGGTAGCCCCCCTGTCAATCAACACTACCACCTCCCGGTCTGCTATTTCCCCCTTGACTTTCATGGTATGACTCGTAGTGAATCATACCATTAAGTTCATAGAGACCTCTTTCACATCTAGATGCAGCTTGACCTCCTCATATATGCATGTCTCACTCCCACCTCCCTCCTCAGCTTCCTCTTCATCACAGACGGTGAGAACCTAAAGAGTTCAGTTCCTACACCTGTGCCCCGAAGTGTACTTCTCATCACAATGGAAGCATAATCCCTTTGCTCTCTTTTCATGCATTTCCCTCTATCATCTTTTTAAAGTTTCCTCCACTTCCCTCTCCTGGCTTCTCCCTTAGGGTCTCACGAAGGTTGTCCGGTGTAAGCCCATTGGATGCTAAGAAAGTGGTAGACATCTTGTATGAGCCACCTGAATGTCTGCCTATGGCTCCCCTCTTGGTACTTTTCATCCTCCATTAGCTGAGCTAGCTCCATAGCCCCTCCCAAGTCACAAGACCTCATGACTCTCACTATTGCTTGAATCTCTTATTTAAGCCCATTCATGGAATTCCCCTCCAAAATAGTCTCAGACAGCCAATACAATCGGCTCGCCAGGTACTCAAAATCTCTCGCGATATTCTACTATCAAGCCTTCCTGTTTAAGGGCAAAAAAATGCTCATAAAAATCCACTCAGTTGGTTTGAAAACGTTCCAATCCACGTTTAAAAAAGCGGTCAAGGCATCCGAACAGAGGCGCGATTCAGTTCGAGGCGCTAACCCGGCGCCTTGAGGCTTAAGCCTCAATGTATTTGACGAGGCGTGCGATTTTTTTTCAACGAGGCGTACGCGTCGAGGCGTAACGCCTCGAGGCAGTGTGAGGCGACGCCTCATTAGGATTTGACGGAGCTCACAGCGAAGAACAAATTCCTTATCTTTCGAGCGCGCTGCTTTCGCTTCGTCCCTTTTGAGAGCTGCTTGGCGTTCGACTTCGACCATAAGTGAGTTCTTCGATCCAGCAGGAGTGCTCGGGAACGACCTTTCTTCCTGTTAAACCGCTGGTTTGAGTTCGTCACGCTTCGGTACCGAGCATGTACCGCTCGGTACTGACCATGTATCACTCGGTACCGAGCTGTACATGCTCGGTATCGAGCATCTCGGTACCGCTCGGTATCTTTTTCATACAAACAACTTACGAACATAAAAACCAAGCAGAAAATTTCAAATTTACTCTTATAATAAAATTTTGTTCTAGCGGCGCTGCCCCCGGAAACCCCCGCAGGGGCACTGCTTCTTGACCCCGCGACCTGACCGGGCAGGTCGAACCCCGCTAGGGGGGTGCCCCCTTGGACCCCCGATAGACCGATATTATCTTGGAACAAATCTTCAAATTTATAGTTGACATGATATTTTGTTATTTTTTGTCATTATTTATAATTTTAAATTAATTTATTTTAATCGTTTTGAGGCTTACGCCTCGATCCGCCTCGAGGCTTACGTCTCGCCTCGCATAGAAAAAAATGCCTCGATTCCCGATTTCGCCTTTTAAAACCTTGCTCTTAAATTACTCCTTATTTGTTGATTTTGGTGGCATGCTATGTAGGTGAGTAATCAATATAGATAGCATAATTGTGCAAGCATTTTATAATGCAAGTGTTGTGGTGTGTGCTTTCTATAATACGATGATATGTGTCACGAAAATCCACATAATTTATTTTATGGTCGGCCTACATATATTTTTAAGTATCAAATTGAAACTACTTAATAGAAGAGTGTTCACTTTCTGATAAGCTAGCTTAAGCAATATATTATAATTTGGGATTTTATAAGTGGTCGATTTTAGAGATGAAAAACTCTAAATTATAGTGTGAAACTCACATACTGAAATTTGGAGTCACTCAAGTATATATATATATATATATATATATATATATATAATTAACATTGCATGGATGTCAGTCACATTAGATACCCAATCGGTTTCATTTATTACAAGAATAATTGAATGAATATTAATACAATACAGCTCAGATGTGACAGGTTTGTGCCTATAACTAAATCAAATAAATTATACTATTCAATTATCATATATGAGAGAGAGTATCATATGCTATCCATTTTAATATTTTGCAAATATTATCGCTACATACTCTTAATATATTACCAACCAATACATAATTGACAAGTAAAATAAAAGTTAAATTAAAATTAGGTTTACTCTACGAACTTTTGTTTTTATTATATAAATCTTCAAATTTAGTTTAATCTATAACTCTTTAAAAAAAAGGTTATGCTATAAAATATCACGTATTTTTAATGTTACGTTATCACTATTTTGATATCAATTTGTATTTATATATCTCATCAAAATTTTTTTATATTTTAACATAAAAGAAATGTTTATATTTTAACAAAAATTTAAATTACTGTTGTCCGTTGACTGGGTGACTATTTCTATTGTTAATTTTTTTATATTTATTCCTGTTATTAATAATAATATGATGCCAATTTCTAAAATTTGTCCTAGCTCCAATATTGCATATGGATTTTCCGCCGTACCAAAAAAGACATCTACGGGTCTCAACTTAAAAGGTTTAGCATAGTTTATATGTAAAAATGACAAAATCAACTAGTAGAATCTGAAGTTTTTTTTTTTTGCTTGGAGACTTATAAGGTTTCAATAAAAAGGAAAGCTTCAAAGGAGCTCACCTTCCAAATGTATACACAGCTGCATATTGGGGCTTTGCATTCTTACATTCAAGTCCTACCTCGAGTTAGTTTGATTTGATTGACACTTAATTTAGTTACAGTTGAACTTGGCTTGTTAGTTGACTTGTTGATTTTGCTTGGAACAAAAGTTTGGTTTGACTTTTGAGTAATCTTCAATCTGTCAGTCATGATTGCAACCCTAATTATGTAGGTCACCATCATGACTTGTACATAGCTTTCGCTGCTAGCTATTGGAAGTTACCTCACAACAAATCCTAAATTTTCTTCTGATAATTCAGTTTTTCAAATGTAGTTAATGATAAGTTTTTTTTTTTTTTTTTTAAATTAATGATAAGTTAACACGTTAGGATCCACATGTGCTGCATGCTATAATATGTTCTAGATGTCTTGTCAGTTTCGAAAATCAAGTTCTTTATTTAAATGTACATATAATGCTTTGTGTAATTTTTTGCTCTCTCTCATATGACAACAATTATTCTAAATTGTTTCTCTCCAGTGATGGTGAGACATTTATATCAGCAGATGATTTGCGAATAAATCTTTGGAATTTGGAAGTTAGCAGCCAGAGTTTTAACATTGTTGATGTGAAGCCTGCAAATATGGAGGATCTAACAGGTACAAGTCTTAGTTGATATTTTGAATGCTTTATTCTGGTCATTCATTTTTAACGTAGTATTTTTCTTTCCATTTTTTCCTTTTCTTTCGATGATCTGTCTTTTTCTAGCAAGAACTTGCATGTTATCGAAAACCATTAGTGTATGTTGGCCTCCTCCATAACCACCCAATATTTTAACGTTCATTTGGTGCTTTCATGTGATGAACCATGCGGTGTGTTTCATTGTGTACTGATGTTTGTGTTGTGGGATGCAGTGTCTTATTTAATATTGCTTATGCAAGTGATTAGTTTTTCCTTTCTGATGGTTCAGGTTAACAACTGAGCTTTTGGACATAGCATTTGCAAAACATTTAGGATTGAGGCTGGTCTTTTGATAATTTTTAAAATTTTACTTTTCTATTTTATAAAAAATGTGATGCGGACATCCGACGGTGGACGTTAATCAAAAGAAGAGAAGAAAATTGATGGCCGAGATCCCTCCATTTTTATCTTAGTTTATTAATTGTATTTTTAATTTAATTATGCATTTTCATTTTTACCCTTAAGGGTCTTGTCTTATGTAAGCCCAATGGGCAAAGTTATCTTTTAATTTCTTTTAAGGTCTGTACATAGAGGCCCTTGCTCTTGTATTAGACAATGATGGATTAATAAAAAAGTATTTCTACACTTTGTTCTTGAGAGCGATGGGAGTTCTTAAGAGAGTGGAAGTCTCTATGTGAGGTCAATAAAATACCCACCGGCCGCAGGATGTGTCCAGGCTCATGGTTGAAATCCCTTGGTGAAGGGCAACGCAATACCCATCAGACTTTGGAAGAGTCAGACTCACGGTTTATTTTCTTTATCTAATTCCTCACCTCCTTCTCCTTTAACCGCCGGCTAAATCTTCCCCTAGCCGCCAGCTTTCTACCTCCCATCCTCTTCCCCACCACCGGCCACCAAACCCCTTTCCTTTTCAACCATCGGCCACCACCCTCTCCTTCCAACAGCCAGTTTCCTCCCCATCTTCACCCTAAAACCTGATGCATTCAGTTATTTTTGGTTTATTTATGTTTTATTGTATTTTGAACCATATTAGTTGTGTTTTATTTTTATTATGCTATCCTATGATGGTTGGGCTTCCAATGATCATGGTAGGAAGGTGCTTGACATGGCGAACCTTGGGTTTGCTTGTTCTTGGGTCCACTTCGTCCTTGGGCTCCTTGCTGATTTTGGTTTGGTGTGGTGGTTGCTCTCGGGTATGGCCTTGGTTGATTGGTATGGAGCTAAAAAAATTGTGGGATTCTACTTGGTGTTAGCTCATAAATGCTTGAGCTGAAGTTTAGCTTAATGATTGGAGATTAATTGCACTTCCTAGCTCATTAATTCAAAAAGGTATGATAATATTTCTTGGATTCATTTTGGAGTGGACTTGCCTCTTTTCCTCCCCTATATCTTCTTAGTTTCCTGTGCTGGATGGTTTTCCCGTGCCTGGCTCCTTTGTTTCCTGTGCTGGCTAGTTTTCCCGTGCCTAGCTCCTTTGTTTCTTGTGCTGGCTGTAGTTCCCGTGTCCTGGTGCTTGGCCTCTTGTGCTGGTTTTTTCGGGTCTCCTGCTAGCTGTTTTCCCGTGGCATTTTGGGGGGAATTTTCGTGGTTTTCACCCTATTTTTTGTGCAGTTTTCTGCTGCAGTCTTTGTTGTCCTTTAAGATTCTACTTGGTGACTTTTGGCCTTTCATTTCCCCAATTCCTATTGGTTTCGGTTGGAGGTGATATGGCTACTTGTCTACCTTCTTTTGCCTATAAAAGAGAGTTGTTTTGGCATGAAAAAGGTTGTTGATGATTGTGAGTAAAAACTCTACAAAAACCTGAGCGTTTCTTCTTGGAAAAGCTTGAGAGCTTGTTCCATCCCCTTCTTCTTTTCTCTATTTCATCTTGGCTTCTAACCCCTTCTTCTCTACACAAGTTCCACTCCACTTGTATCCTTCTTCTTGAGCTTTGGAAGTGTATGTTGGCTGAAGTTTGGAGACATTTGCCGGAGGAGTTTGGAAATGACGTTGGACTCTTTTGCAGTGGTGGACCCTTGGTTTGCAAGCCTAAGCACAATTTTCTTAAAATTCTTACTTTCGTTGCATGTGAGGAGACCGCTAGACAGTTTTATTGAGGATAGCATTTTTATATTGTTATTTTGTTTTCTTCGATTTGGCTTTTGTTTCTCTTAAGTTTGTTTGGATGTTTGCAAGGTTTATATGAATCAAGTTTGGTTTAAGTCTTGTCATGGTGTTCTCCAATTTGTCTCTTTTCTAATTTTGCTTGCATCAAGTTGGTATCAGAGCGAGTTAGGAAATCCTTGGTTGGTGAGTCCTTTGTTTCTTTTGAGTTCTAAAGTGGCTAACAATCTGGGGGAATGGCATAATGTTATGCAACAATTAGTGGATTTGCAAAATCAAATGAATGAAATGGCTAATACCCTTGCTAATCTTAATGTTAATCAACAACATTTTCAAACATCTGAAAGCGAGGAAGAAGTCCCTAGGAACCAAAATAGGTGACAACGAAATTGGGATTTTGGGATTAAAATTGATGTTCGCAACTTTGAGGGTAAGTTGCAACCTGATCTATTTCTTGAATGGCTTGAGAAAATGGATCAATTTTTCGATTGGAAAGAAATTCCTGAAAATCGGAAGGTGAAATTTGCAAGCTTAAAATTAAATGGTCATGCTCTTACATGGTGGAAAAGTTTGCAAAACAATAAACTTAGGCGTGGCAAAGAAAATATTCAAAACTGGGAAAAGATGAAAGAAAAAATGAGAGGAAAATTTTTACCGTCTGATCACGCACGAACTCTATTTCAAGAATTCAATAATTTGTGGCAAGGAACTCAAAATGTGGAAGAATATACGGAACTGTTTTACAAACTTCAATCAAGAAATGATTTAGACGAATCTGAAGAGAAAACTGTTTCAAGATACATTAACGGTCTTAAGTGGACAATTCAGGATCAATTGAACTTGCATCATGTAATAAAAGTTGACGAGGCATACCGAATGACATTAAAAATTAAAAAACAGCATCAAAGAGAAAGAGGTCATAACAAGATAACGAAAACATACAAATAATGATCAATTGGTGAATCTAAGAATCAATCTCAAACTTCTGTGAGAACATCAGGTACTAAAGCTAAACCTTTTGAAAATCAAAATGCTGATAAGGGAAAAGGAATTATGGGTCCTAAGCCTTCTGAACAACCTAAATTAATCGGACCATGCTACAAATGTGGGCTTTATGGTCATCTTTCTGCAACTTGTAGAAAAAACAACCCGCCAAAAACAAACTTCATTGAAAGCAACGAAGAAGTAGATGAAGAGGAAGAAAATGAGTTTGAAAATGAAGATGACATAGAATTAGAGAAAATTGATGTTGAGGGGGATGAAGGAGAAGAACTTTTGGTAATCCGACAAATCTTAACAACAAAAATTGATAACAGGGACAAGTGCATTACAAGAAACATTTTCAAAACAACTTATACAGTTGAGGGAAAAATCTGCACTCCTATGATAGATAGTGGAAGTTCAGGGAATTTTGTATCTCAATTGATGGTTGATAAGCTGAAATTAAAGTCCAAACTGCATGTTAAGTCTTATAAAATTTCTTGGTTTAAAGAGGGTGGTGAAGTTCCTATCACAAAGCAATGTGTTGTTAGCTTAACAATTGGGGGGTCTTTTAAAGATCAAGTGACTTGTGATGTTGTGCCTCTTGAAGTCTGTCACATTCTATTGGGACGACCTTGGCAATTTGATAATAAAACTATTCACAACGGGGAGAAAAATACTCACTCTTTGATTCAAACAACAAGGAATTCACTCTCTATCCGCAAAAACATATGCCTGATTCTCCTGCTAAAAATAATAAAGTTGCTAAAATAAGTTCTCCTGAATTGCTTTTGAATGCGAATGATTTGAAACACTCTGATGTGGTTTATTTGGTTTTGGGAAAAGAAACTGATTATGTGCTTCAAATTCCTAAAGAAATTCAATCTTTAATCGATGATTTTTCTGATTTATCTCCTGAAGAACTACCTATAGATTTGCCATCGATGAGAGATATTCAATATCATATTGATTTAATTCCTGGAGCAACATTGCCTAATTTACCCATTATAGGATAAGTCCAAATGAACATGCTGAACTTTTTAAGCAAGTGATTGATTTGCTAGAAAAGGGTTTGATTAAGGATAGTTTATGTCCTTGTGCTGTACATGCTTTATTAACTCCAAAAAAAAATGGTACGTGGAGAATGTGTATAAATAAAATCACTATTAAATATCGCTTTCCTATTCCTAGATTGGATGACATGCTAGATATGCTAAGCGGTACAAAAATCTTTTCTAAAATTGATTTGAGAAGTGGGTATCATCAAATAAAAATAAGACCTGGAGATGAATGAAAAACTGCTTTTAAAACAAAAGAGGATTTGTATGAATGGCTTGTAATGTCATTTGGGCTTTCAAAAGCTCCAAGCACTCATATGAGAAAACAAATTGCTAAACTAGTGAAACAATGCAAAATTTGTCAGGCTTTTAAAGGAACTTCTTAAAATGCTGGTTTATATACTCCCCTTCCAATTCCTAATAAATATTGGGATGATATCTCTATGGATTTTGTTTTGGGATTGCCTGTTACTTTTAGAAAGTTTGATTCCATTTTTGTGGTGGTAGATCGATTTAGCAAAATGGCACATTTTGTTCATTGCAAGAAAACTTCTGATACTTTATATATTGCTGATTTATTTTTTAAAGAAATTGTTCGTCTTCATGGTGTTCCTCGCACTTTTACTTCTGATAGAGATACTAGATTTTTGAGCCATTTTTGGAGAACACTTTGGGCAAAATTAAGAACTACTCTTCAGTTTAGCAGTGCTTATCATCCACAAACTGACGGGCAAACTAAAGTTGTAAACCGAAGTTTGGAAAACTTATTGAGGTGCCTGGCAGGTGAGAAACCATCCCAATAGGATTTGATTTTGCCCAAAACTGAATTTGCTTACAATAATTCTGTTAATAGCTCCATTGGTAAAACTCCATTTGAAATCATTTATGGTCAGCCTATACCTCACATTTTAGATAGAAACTGTTTGCCTTTGCCAAATAAAATAATGTTGAAGCTTCTGAAACTTTTGACCATATTAAAACTGTCCAACAACAAGTTCTTGAAAAACTCCGAATGGCTAATGTGAAGTACAAATTTGATGCTGACAAACAGCGTAGAGAGGTTTATTTCAAAGAAGAAGATTTGGTTATGGCTTACTTTCGTCGCCAACGATTTCCTGTTGGTACTTTTTAAAAATTAAACAGGAAGAAATTTGGACCATTTCATGTTCTTAAAAATTGGGCTCAAATGCTTATCTTTTGTGATCTTTCTTCTTCTGTTGTCATTTTTCCTGTGTTTAATGTTTCTGATCTTTCTTTATATGAAGGAGATACTGATGATCATGTGGAACTTGAAACTTTACCTCTCTCCACATCTGTTTTGAGTTATGATGAGCAAGTTGAAGAAATTATGGATGTCAGAACTACTAAAACTCGGCATGGTGAACACATGAAGTTCTTAGCAAAGTGAAAAAATCGCCCCTTGACGGACTGTACTTGGATGAATGCAAAAAAACTTGAAAAGCGTCATCCAGGGCATTTTAAAAGAACTGTGGAAGCTTTCTCATCAGGAGATGAGATTTTCCCATCAGGGGGGAATTGATGCTTTCATTTTTTTTTTGGTTTATTTATGTTTTATTGTATTTTGAACAATATTAGTTGTGTTTTATTTTTATTATGCTATCCTATGATGGTTGGGCTTCCAATGATCATGGTAGGAAGGTGCTTGGCATGACGAACCTTGGGTTTGCTTGTTCTTGGGTCCACTTTGCCCTTGGGCTGCTTGCTGATTTTGGTTTGGTGTGGTGGTTGCTCTCGGGTATGGCCTTGGTTGCTTTGTATGGAGCTAAAAAAATTGTGGGATTCTACTTGGTGTTAGCTCATAAATGCTTGAGCTGAAGTTTAGCTCAATGATTGGAGATTAATTGCACTTCCTAGCTCATTAATTCAAAAAGGTATGATAATATTTCTTGGATTCATTTCGGAGTGGACTTGCCTCTTCTCCTCCACTATGTCTTCTCGGTTTCCTGTGCTGGCTGGTTTTCCCGTGCCTGGCCCCTTTATTTCCAGTGCTGGCTGGTTTTCCCGTGCCTGGCCCCTTTATCTTGTAGGCTTTATACCCCCATCAGTGAATTCTCTTTGTTATAGGCCTTAAAGGGCCTAATATAAATGTATTAAGACAAATATACCGGTCGTAGCAACCGTATATTTGTTTGAGAGTTCGAACCTTGTCGACTCCTATTGACCCATATAGGAGAATCGGGTTCGAACTAGAATTCACTTGTCAACCCGCGCAGCATCCCTAGACGTCACGTATGTACCAATAACACGCTCGCCGGGGCCCATGCGGGTTGAGATTGTACTTTCCCTTTTAGTGTACCTATATGTATACAATTTATAGTGCACGTGCAGGGGTATTTATTTCAGACTTTCGATGGGTCATTCATGATGGCTCGTAGAAGTCACTCTCTGTCGTAGTCCTTTTAGTATTTGTTTGCAAGTAGTGTACTTTGTGTACAATAAATTTCTTATAGTGATTTGTAGGGATGATCGAGCACATTCACTTTGTATACTAACACTGATTACTAAATGGATTGCATTCATCACCAATCTTCTCATGCATGTTGACTGATAATTTGCAACCTTTGACTATACGTCATTTAGTACTCATGATGCTCGTCGTTTGTATATATGAGATGTTTGATGTAGGTTGTAGGGGAGCTTTTACATTCTTCATATATGATCATTGATGAGTCTACCAACTCCATTGTGTGTTTATTATTGTCATCCATGAGTAACCCTTTAATCGTCATCAATTATAAAGTTCCACTTGCTTGTTACTTGAAAATGACTTGGAGTCTTGTATAGTAAATTTGCTTGATGACAATTACCTCCCCAACCAACGTGATAAATCTCTAATGTTGGCTAAAGAAATCTTATATCATGAACATGTTGCTATATGTTCATTTCTTTCTTGTTGATGATTGCTTGCAAGTTCCTCTTGAAGCTTTGTTTATTACAAGCATTGTGTCCTTTCATCGGTGTTCATTTGAACGCTTTGAGAGTTGATGAATTTTTTTACTTGCTTGCAAATGGACTCCCTTTGCAATATCTTTGTCCTCAAAAATAGTTTATAATTAGTTTGACATCATCTTTTTTTTGTATTTCAATTGAAATAGTCATTTATAGCCTTAATTAGGAATTTGGTACAATGATTCAAGCCAAACTCTCTATTGATTGCTCATCTTTGTATTTGTCCAAGTTCAAAGTTATGATTTACTTTGAATTTGGGTTCAAATTGTTCAAGTCACTTGAGTTTGAATGTTCAATATCAAGTTCTATCTTTGTTTATAAGTCCTCTGCCTTTGTTCAAGTGCAAGTTCTATCTTTGCTCAAATTGTCAAGTCCTTTGTAGTCTCTTGAGTTCAAGATTATATTCTAACTCAAGTCTTCGTTGTAGTTCATTTGTAAGTTCAAGTTTGAGTTTAAATTATGTTCTCATTTCAACTTTATCTTTCTTAAGTTATAAATCTTTGTATTATGTCCAATGGTCCAAGTACAAGTCCTCCGCGTCTTTGCAAGTTTGATTGCATGTTCAAATAGTTCACTGTTTGTTCAATCCGGTCCGAGTTCATAAGTCCCCTGCAGTTCACTTGAGTTCGAGCCGTTTTCTTATTTGTTTCGTTTGCACTTGAAGTTATTATATTGTTTAAGTTTGAATTAAGTCCATTTGATGCTCCAATCAATGTCCAAGTAAAGCTCCAAATTGTCCCAAGTACGAATTGCATTTACCCGAAATTTCGGCAACCTTCCGGCGTCTCCCCCGTTTAGGGGAAAACTAAGGAAAACTGGGCCTCCTGCCACGCTAGAGAAAAGCGTGCACGGTAGGTGCCCTCGAACGAGGACACCGCGGCCGTAATAATTTTATTCCCCACCACGCCAGAGAAAGGCGTGCATGGGTTGCGGGCACCAGTTTAAAATAAGCAGTTTATATTTGACCCCACCTCGCCGTAGGCGTCGCACCGGGTTCCCTTCCCACCACGCTAGAGAAAAGCGTGCATGAGTTGGTCGTTCGCCGCGTTGCAAGCGGCGAGAACGGGTTTTCAAAGGTTTAGGGTTTATGAGCTTATACCTTTGCAAGTGTCGTCGAGGTTGGCACATGGATCGAGCAGTCACTCGTCTATCTCGTCGTTGGCGTCTCACCGGGTTTCCTCCCACCAC
>NW_021370495.1:18867-28069 GCF_001605985.2 Dendrobium catenatum
TGACTTATGCTCTCAGCAGTATACTCCGGGTGTTCTAATTTACAAAAATTAAAATTAATTAATAATTATTATTAATTTTGATTAAAATTAATCAAAATTAATTTTAATCAAAATTGCATGAACTATCTCTCCCTTTCCTCCCTCTGCTGTTCAGCGGGTCTACGGGATTTGGCCGAGCGTGCATAAGGGAGAAAGTTACCTTCCCAGCTAGCGAGCTCCTGTGTTGTTTCCGCTCAAAATGTCGTAACTTTCGATCGGAAACAGGAAGGAGGGAGACGGAGTCGGCCGGTCTGAGAGAGAAGGCTCACGGCTAGGGCAGGTCTCGGCTTGAAGGAGTTCGGGCAGAGGAGGCGCTGGCGTGAGGCTATGCTCGGTCGGATGGAGGAGGTAGGTCGGTCTTCCCCCCCTCTCTCTCTCTCTCTCTCTCTCAGCCGACGAGTATGGGAGGATCGGAAGAGGTGGAGTTCGGGTTTGAGATGGTTGCGGCTCGGTGGAGATCGGAGGAGGGAGATTGGATGGGGAAGTGTCGTGGAAGCAGCGACGGAGGCAGAGAGTTTTCGTGGGAGAAGTAGCTCCCGAAGGCTTCATTCGAGCGGCTTTTAAAGGCCTCAGAGAGCAACGATCGAGGCTGGATACGGGATCTGCGGCTGTTTTGACGCGAACGGCAATCAGCGCGATTTCGGCAAGGTATCGCGGCTGGATTCGAGGATCCAACGGACAAGTTATGTTTTTTAGTCTTTTTTTTTTTGTTTCCTTTGGATTTAGTATACAGGTCAACAATTTCCTGTGCTGGCTGGAGTTCCCGTGCCCTGGTGCTTGGCCTCCTGTGCTGATTTTTCGGGTCTCATGCTGGCTATTTTCCCGTAGCATTTTGGAGGGAATTTCCGTGGTTTTCACTCTGTTTTCTGTGCAGTTTTCTGCTATAGTCTTTGCTGTCTTTTAACTTTCTACTTGGTGACTTTTGGCCTTTCATTTCCCCAATTCCTATTGGCTTTGGTTGGAGGTGATATGGCTACTTGTCTACCTTCTTTTGCCTGTAAAAGAGAGTTGTTTTGGCATGCAAAAAGGCTGTTGATAATTGTGAGTAAAAACTCTACAAAAACCTGAGGGTTTCTTCTTGGAAAAGCTTGAGAGCTTGTTGCATCCCCTTCTTCTCTTCTCTATTTTGTCTTGGCTTTTAACCCCTTCATCTCCACGCAAGTTCCACTCCACTTGTATCCTTCTTCTTGAGCTTTGGAAGTGTATGTTGGCTAAAGTTTGGAGACATTTGCCGGATCCCGGAGGAGTTTGGAAAGGACGTTGGACTCTTTTGCAGTGGTGGACCCTTGGTTTGCAAGCCTAAGCACAATTTTCTTAAAATTCCTAGTTTCGTTGCATGTGAGGAGACCACTAGACAGTTTTATTGAGGATAGCATTTTTATATTTTTATTTTGTTTTCTTCGATTTGGCTTTTGTTTCTCTTATGTTTGTTTGGATGTTTGCAAGGTTTATATGAATCGAGTTTGGTTTAAGTCTTGTTCTGATGTTCTCCAATTTGTCTCTCTTTTCTAGTTTTGCTTGCATCAAAACCCCACCAAACCGTCACCTTCTCCACCAAGCTGCCACTTTCCTTAACCCTCTCATTCTAGTTTCCTTCTTTCCTATTTGAATTTGTTTTAATTTTGGAAAGCTTTTGAATTTAAATTTCAAATCCCCTTATTTTGGCCGGCCCCTCTCCCTCTATCTCACATAATTAAAAGGCTCATTAATGCTTTCCTAATTAAGCCTCCAATCCCACCAATTACTCCCACCTTTATAGCTTAATTAATTTCAACATTTTGAATTTGATTTTCTCCTATTTCAAATTCAAAATTTTAAAATTGAATTTTCCTCCAAAAAATTTTCGCCCAACCTAAACCCTACCCACTCCTAGCTGCTAGCTTTAGCCTCACCCTTTTCCCTCCTAAATTTATTAATACTGTTCAGAATTTTCATAATTTTCTCAAATATATTGTTAGATGCACGGATGTTTGCAGTAATGTGTGCTTGCGATGAAATGGGTTCACATCATAGGTTTAATGTTGAATGATAAAAAAGCTGAATTGGAAGTGCCACTGAAGGCAATATGCATTGAAGCACTGATGTGCATGAGCAAATCACTTCAAAACAGCAAACAGCACGATTTGTCCTTTTCTTTTTCTCTTCATATAAAGCAGGTCTATATTTTAGGAGACTTGATGGATTTTAGCCTAGCTATTATATAAAGGAACAAAACACCCCTGCATCCATCCATTGTACCACTCTTCTTGTTCATTCTTTCTCATTGCTAAGTTCTTAGGCACAGAGTTTCTCCATTCCATTGAACTTTGCCTCCAATTTTTCTTCTTGATTTTAACGGACTCGTTTTATTTCATTAGCTATAGTTTCATGATAGGGGTTTTCTGAGCTTGTTTTTTTGAGGTCGCCAAGCTTGAAGCTTAGCCATCTGCCAGTATTCTTAGCTTCTAACTTTTGATTTGGGAAGGTTCTTTGTGCTCTTTCATATTTTTATTACTTAAAAAAATCTATATTGGTGTTCCTTCTCTCTTTCATCTTGCTTGGCATGGAATAGAGTTTCAGTAAGAAGGCATGTAGTTTCTCTTTAAGCTATTAAGAGATTTCTGTTTTATGTAGTTTCTCTTTAAGCTATATTTCTGTGTCTGCATAGTGATTCAATGGATGAAGCGTGTGCATCATTGTGCATTATGTGCTTCAAAACAAAACAAAAAAATCCTTTGGGCTTCATTTTGTGCATTGTATATGAACTGCACTCATCAAAATTATGCTTAAGTCTGCTCCATGAATTCCTTTTTGCCCACTCATTCCTGGTATGAATTGCATGTTGTGTGCAATTTACTGTCATTATGCTTTGATTTCTAACTTTTATGCGAAGTACCACTTTGCCTTCAACTCTAGGTTTGTCATCATTAACATCGAAGCCCTAACTATTGGAGCTGACTATCAATTTAATATTTATTCATTCTTGTTACTAGGTTTGTTAGTTCCCTTTTGGACAACTTCTAATCATTCTTACTAGTTTTGGTTGATTGCTGCATCTTCTACTCTTCATGGTACATGCCCAAACCATTTGTTTCTTCCTTGATTTTGGTATCCTCGACTATAAAGCATGAACATTGAAATTGTAGTTGCTTCTCAGTTTTGTTGTGTTGATAAAAGCACAAATCAGATTAACCCAGGATACATAAGTTATAACGGTGTTTATTATGTAAGATGCAAAAACTTTGATTGAACCAGCTGGTTGTACTTGTCTGGATGCGGCTTATTTTTGGGTGGCTTGATTTTATTTTGTGATCTCAAGTTCCTTCGTGAAAGATATTTCCCTTATCTCATTAATCATTTTTATAGTTTATGATCTCTACTGCATGTTGAATTCACCTAATTTATTTAGGCAATCTTTATGTTAACACGTGGTAATATTGTTTTATACCGAGTCTTATTAGAGGTTTTGTCAATTTTGAGTTTTACTCCATTGACAGTTCTATTCGATGTAAAAAAGTGGGCAGAATGGTACGGGTGAGTTGGCTGACAAATCACAATTAACTTTAACATATATAGGTTGATCTGTCTGTTTCTGGATTATATTTTGGTTAAATGCTTTTTCTTTTCTTGGAGGAAAGTTTGACTTGTCCTATATTCTTATGCTTGCAGAGGTTATTACATCAGCCGAGTTTCACCCTACTCATTGTAATACACTAGCATATAGTAGCTCAAAGGGGTCCATACGACTTATTGATTTGCGGCAATCAGCTTTATGTGATAATCATTCCAAGCTGTAAGTTATCCTTCACATTCTGTTTTGATGTTTAGCAGGCATGCATAGTTTGTTGTTCATTTTTTGTTTATGGGCAGTATGGGCGTGCTGAGTTATTCATGTTTTGCGCTAATAAAAGTTATACTTCAAAAACCATTTCTTGATGGTTTCTTTTATGTTACTTTTGGTTGGGTTGTTTCATGCGTTGTCAAAGTTAGATTTAGTTATCTGAGTTTGTGTTCACCTAGGGTTTTGTCAAGTTTTATTTTCACAGTTTGGTCCTGATTTGTAGCCTGTGGGCAGGATTCTTAGCCGCAAACTGAACTTTTGGGTGGACTGTTTCATCCCACAGATTTGAGGATCGTGCGACACCTGGGCCTAGGTCCTTTTTCACGGAGATCATTGCTTCAGTTTCGGATATTAAATTTTCGAAGGATGGAAGACATATCCTTACTCGTGATTACATGACTGTCAAGGTTCGTAGTCCTTTTGTCTCATCATTGGTTAAAGAAGTTAACTTTATTTGAACAACAAGCTTTCACTGGATGTCACTATAAACAAATGATTAACTTGTACAGCGGATTTTTTAAGATTATCTTCAAGTCAAATAACTGATAAGCACTCTGATATTTATTACATATAATGTTCCCTCATTGGGGAAAGCAAGCTGACAAGTGAAATAAAACGATGAAGGGGATCTGTTTTTAAACTTTCAGTTTGTTAGATTGAATATTTTGAGCTTTCCATGCAAAATGTTCTTGTACTTTTAATCATAAATCTGCAGTGGTATAAGTTGATTCTTATTATCTTGGTATTAAATTTGTAATAAGTTGTTAATTTTGATGTATAGATTTCTTCATTATAAAGGATTTGAATATGTTAATATAGCAAATATTTTTCGTCTATTAGATTTCTTGCTAAAAGCCAATTTAGTGATGGGCATTATCCTATATGCTTGTTCAATTTGTTAGTTTAACATCTGAGTTTAAATTTCTTATATATATATATATATAATATAGTGAAAATAGGAGATATATGATTACTGTTTGTTATATTGGGGAATATGCTCAGAATTTTATTTCATGCAAAATAATCATGTTTTTGGATTGCACTGTATTTTTTTTAGTTTGTTGCAACCAACATGGGATTAGAACAAAGTTTAAACCATATTCCAGCAATGTTTGTGTCTTGTGTACTTATTTAAAGTTCATCATGACCGCATTGGTTCAAACAAGGTTTGAATCATATTCCAACAAGGTTTGGATCCATGTTCAAGCCTTGTTTGAATTATGTTCAAACCATATTCAAACTCTATTTGAATTATATTCCAACAAAGTTCAAATATAGAACATAGTTTGAAAAAAGTTTGAGCAAAGTTTAACACTGATTAACATAGGTTCAGATAAGGGTGAATAATGTTTGAACAAGATATAATATAGCTGACTACAGGGCTGATATGATAAGTGAGTGCAATTATAACAATAGATTCTTAGTGATATAATACAACGGTCACAATACAATATGCGTGTTTTAAAACATACAACATAACAGACAAAACACTTAGTACAGTTCAATTGTGCAGTTCAAGAGTTTTATCTCAACATCCATAACACAATAGTTACAAGTTCAGAAGTAATGTAAATTATTTTAATGTTAGAATAGATGTACTCAATGAGTTAACATTTATATTAAATATACCTAAGTGATCTATATAAAATGGTTAAAGAACCAAAATAGCCTTTTGACTCTTCATGAAAGATCAAAATAGTCCCAAGCTATATTAAATGATTATTTTGTCTCTCAACTCTTTAAAGATGAATCAAAGTAGTCCCAAGCTATAATTCTTTTTTAAAGACTTGAGAAATCAAAATGGCCCTTAAATATAATTTGGGACTATTTTGATCCTTCATTGTTGACCTCTGAATAATAACCAGAGGAACAAAAGCGAGAAGAAAGCTCAGATCAAAATCCTGCATATATACCCTGTGCCCGACGGATCCACGAATCCATCCGCGATATCTTGCCGAAATCCTGCTGCAAACGGCGCCGCTCCGGTCAATTTCCCGCGATCCCTGTAGAAAGCTCGCGATCCCGCCTCGGTTGTTGCTCGAAACGCATCTATAAAATGAAGCAGAGCCCTGCCTTCAGTCGCTGCTCTTTCACACGCTGAATCCCTCTGCTCCCGTCGCTTCCACACACGAAATCCTTCTTCCTCTGTCCGACTCCACGCGATCTCTCCTCTCCCGTTCGCCTCTTCCCGCACGCAGAGCTCCAGCTCTCGACTCCAAGCCCCCATCTGACCTCCAGCAGAGAGAGAGAGAGAGAGAGAGAGAGAGAGAGAGAGAGAGAGAGAGAGGAGTTGAAATCCTTACCTGAAGCCGGCCTTCCACCCTCTCTGTCCGAACACTCGAAGCCCTTCTCCCGCCAACTCATGCTCCGACCTCCCATATCGCGGCCGAACCGCAAGCCACTCCTCCAAGACCGGAACCGCATCCCCGTCACCTTCCTGCCTCTGCCAACCCCTTACCCGCCTCCCCTGGTCCGGACTTCGCTCTGACTTTCCCTTCCTGTTAATCGGAAGTTACGACATTTTATAGCCAGAACAGAGCAATGAGCCTATTCTACTGGCTCTTAAGGTAACTTTCTCCCTTAGACGAGCTTCTTCGGCCAAATCCTGTAAATCTCCAAACTTAGAGAGAATGATGAGGGACGTTTTTTATTTCTTTTTTTTGATTATGTAAACATTGTTTAATTTATTAATAGGTTTCCACTAATCTATAATTGATCACTTATATTGTATAATTAATAGTTATTTTAACTAATTAACTATTATTAATTAATTACTAATTAAATTTAAATATTGAATTAGTATTATAATTATGATTATACAACTAATAAATATTACTTAATTATATTATACAATCAATATACATCATAAATAATTAATAGTCGTTAATATTATAATATATAATAATCATAATTAAATATATAGTTAATTATTATTATTATCATGGCTAATATTAATTTAAGTTTTTGGATCTATATGCATAAATTATTCCTTTAAGTTTAAATTTCTAGAATATTTGTTTTATTAATGTAAATTATTTATTTATATTTCTACTAAAATTATATTCTGTAGAATTGTCTAACACGGTATATTGCCCACCTCGAATCTGCTTTCAATCAATTCTTTATTTTGTCTTCGTGTGATCTGGACCCTGTGGCCAATACAACCTTAAAGGCACGTCCCCACTCAGGAAATAACCTGTATTGGCATAGTTGTGCAAAGGTCCATGAGTCAGTTTGTATATCCTTTTTTTGCTGCAGTCGTGGTGTAGATGGATGAAGTGCTTCAGGTTTGCGAGTCACTATCTCATTGGTAACTACGGGAACAGAGTATGGTCGTTCCCTATAATAAAGTCGATTTTATATTTTGAGTCCAACACTCGATCCACTGTTCAGATCGGGACTCATATTCACTATAGTCATGAGCAAAGCCTGACTGCGACTACTCGTGGACCAGGAGTAATTCAGAAACCAATTCTCCTGATTATACGCAGGCAATCAACATCGATGTCAGTAAACTCGTCACGTGCCTAGTGATTCAATTAAGTCAAACTGAGGCTACTCAGCGTGGCTGGACGGGATGACAACGGTTCCTTTTAAAGGTCGCGACCGCGATTGTATAATCTTTCACATTTCAGAAAGAATAGCACCGCCATAATCAGAGTGTGTGTGCTTATGTTTTGGAAGTTTGGGCCCTTAGACCAGGAAGCAGTAGTTCGGCTAATATCGTCCAGAGGGACCCGCGAATGCGATAACTCATGTATGCTAGAACTTGTCTGTATTCTTATGGGTTAAGGAGTAATATGGATTGTTAATGTGATATGTGCTATCAATCAATCCGTCCAGGCTGCGGTTCTGCCGTGGCCACGGACCGTGGCGATCACACGCAGGCTATGTCCTGGACAGATCTACAGTCGTCCAAGCTCATTATTTCAGGCCGATATTCAGGCAACGAATTTCCTCACATGAATTGTATCCTATCCGGCCAGGAACGATGATTTGCTCTCTCTCGCTGGAGAATAATCTGGCCCGGGTCATATGAAAGATACCCCAGGTCGCCAAGCTGGTTGCAGGTTAAAGAAAGGCTCAGCTATTTATTAGAACTTTTTTGTCAAGCACTGTAATCGAGATGAAAGAAGCACGAGAATCTTCTACTTCGGATGGTGTATCTGTTGAATTCCCACAGTGCTCTGAGTCGCTTTTATTTTGGCTCTGCGTGGTGAACTTGAAGAGAGAGCTTGAAGGGAGAGAGATAAAGGGAGGTTTTGAGAGGGAGAAGATCTGGAGGGGGAGGAAACTGCCAAGGGTGCTGGTTCCACGCAAGATATCAAGAAAATGTGCAGAGCCGCGCTATCGCCGCACGCGAGGTGTGCTGTACGTGATGCTACTCGGAGCACTTTAGTCCCATAGATTCAAGGCTTGTCTTGAGGAGGGTGCACCAAAGAAACGCTCATTTTACTCTCAGTCAAAGGACCAACCGGAGCGCCGACGTCTCCTGTTACCCGGCGACTACGTGGTGGTGGCGTCACCGGGAAGGTGAAATTTGTGATTTTTAAGGCTTGCCTGGTGTACGCTAGCTGTCGCGTGGGCCTTATAGAGGGATAGATACTTTGGTGATTAATGCAATACTTGGTAGGGTGCCTACCCAAGGATAGGGTCGAGACGACCTAGGTCAAGGTTTGAAACGAACCACTATAAATCCAGTGTGTTCTTTTTCTTATTATTGCGTTCCGCATATATTTACATTTCCGCACTTTGATTCTTCTGTGGTGGATTTTGTATAGGCTCGTTTGAGAGTTTAGTAACTGATTGGGTTTTAAAGTTATCCCATTCACTCTCTCTTAGTATTTATGAGTAGCCTTGGGCGCACAGTTGACCTGATGGGGCTTTTAAACATCCGCTAACGAACGTTTTCTAGTATTCTTTAGAACACTTTCTTAGTGCTTAATCTGGCACGGTATCAAATAGTGGTATCTCAGAGCCGAGTTTTCACAAAATATATGAGGGTCATTTTTACAAGCATCTTATAGATATTATTATCATATAAAAGTTTCCTCAAATACAGTAAGTTGTATGCGTTTGAACAAGAGATTTTATTCTTAATACACTGTATACTGACCATTACTTTGAAAATCGTCATTTGATTTTGAGAAAAGGACTCGCACATGTCTATTTTCTTTGTAACAATTCGATATAAAAACTTTTTGCGGTGTGAGCATAGAATGACTTTTTAAGATTGGTGATTTGATTCGGAATCACACCCGTTCCTAGATTGAAGGTTAGTTTATATGGAGTTCACATTGATTGAATTCCTCTAGTTTTAAAAGTCACAATTGAACTATAGTA